>NC_056733.1:1766572887-1766642887 GCF_019279795.1 Protopterus annectens
GCACAGTCCTGACCACTGACACCAGTGGGGAACGTTCACTGAGAGAAAAATAGACACACAGTATTTTCAGATGCAGTCCTCTGCACCAAGTAAGGTTTCCCTTAAGAGCACACAGGAAATGCCCCCTCCAGTCCTGGGGCTGGGCTTTATCTCCAGGCCCCAAATAAGACTCCCCACTGATCACTATAGAACTAAGTCCTTAGCTGGGTATTCTAAGCCAAGTCCGCCACCACCCTGTCTATGAAATCTGTGCTCTGTGTCCCTGTTCAAAGTAGCTGTCACACCCACTCTTTGAGATTTGATTTTCACACACACACACACACACACACACACACACACACACACACTTGGGAAAGGCTGGCACAGCTTACCTGTTCTGCCACCTACACCCAGACTGTAAGGTAGATGATCCATTGCCACCAGAACACCAAACACTAGCTACCTTAAGGCTATTACCAGGGTACCCAATTACCCTTATTAAAATTAATACTTATACAAATGGTAGTGTTTAACCAAGCAGCAAGATTTTTAGGAATGTGGAGCCACAGCGCTACTAAATAAATGCAAGTACTCTCTCAAAGGTTAATATTTTCTAGAAGACCAGCCATAATGAAATGTTTAGATATATTTAATAATAGTACAAAAAACATGAAAATACTGAATATCTATTTACAATAAACACCAGCATTTGTCACAGGAAACATAAAAAACAACACAGATGGAAAGACTCGGATAGATACAGAAAAACAACATTTAGCTAATCTCGTATTTTTCTGACTGATGGATTACTGTTCCCTAGTTACTTACTAAATCAAAGGCAAGATGAATGTGGATGAGTGTCTTCTCAGGTCCAAAAACAGTGTGCCTTCCTCACATATCTCACTAGTATTTAAATGCAATTTCAGTGCTGACTACAGAATGACATCACATCTGGTCACCTGACTCTCTGGTTCCCACACTACCTCCTCTCTAGAAAATGAACCAGGAACTGGCACTGATGTGTCATATACACACACACACACACACACACACACACACACACACACACACACACACACACACACACACACACACACACAAACACACACACACACACACACACACACACACACACACACACACACACACACACACACAACATTAGTTAAGGTTTATTACAGCATCTGTAAACTGTAAAACAATTCTAACACTTCTACCCTTCATGTAGAAACTAACAAGCCATTTTCTGGCACACCAGACTATCAAATTAGTTCACGACTAAGGACAACTGAGCAGGATCCCAGCCCAGGATTTTCACAGGCACTGTCTCTGGCTGCATTCAGACCTGTGAGAGAAAATCTTTATGGCTTAAGCCATTTAATTTCAGGCTTTTTTATTTAAGGTTAGCTGGGGTAAGCTTAACTCCTTCCCATCCAGTATCCTCTGTTAAATTATATACATGTCATCAGTTACAGCAATACAGTCTGACATAGATGTATATTTCTTTTCCCTCCAGCAGGACCCACAGTCAATACATTTTTAACACAAGCAACTTTGCAGATATATTTTTAACACAAGCATCTGTAGAAATCCTTTTGATATTCAAATGACATATAATTCTTTACAAAATTCTAGCTACCTTTGCTGGCATATGTTACACTTGCACTGCCGTACTCCTTCTGGCATAGCTGGCGCTACCTCACACCATCACAGTATTTATAGTAGTTAAATACAGACTTCAACATGTCCTTGACAGTAAATTAGCAAAGGGCAAATCATTGCAACAGTAACTTACAAAAATGGAAATACTACCTGAGTATCAAAGAATTAATATGTGCATATGGTACCTGCTGATGTGAAACAATAAATTAATTGAACGTTATGGAAATAAGAGGAAGTGGTGAAATTTGCATTGTGGCACTATTTCTCTTTTAGATGGCTATCTCAAGAGGCTGGAACTGTTTGAAGTTGATAAGATTAAGGTTTTGTATGATCATCAGCGAATAATGGCACTTAATTGCAGTAGTAAGAAGCTGAAATGCCAGATAAGATGGATAATTTTGGAGGTAAAGACAATAGGTGGTAGTCATCGAGATTAAATTTGAAGGAAGAAAGTTAGGTTGATTACCCTACAGGAAGGAAATGATATCTTGGACAATGGATTTTGTGAAAGCAAAGATGACAGGATTTGTGAAATTGTTGCTGGCATTTGAGAAGGTAACCCACTTGCCATTGTCTGCATCAGTTATGGTGTATGCTAAATCCAGGGTAGATAATTTTTGTGTAGTCTGTGCTCAGAAAAGCAAATAAATTGGTGCTGTAACAGTTATGGCAATCAGGAAGGAAATTTAGAGTACTGGGTTCAATAATGCATATGAGAGTCATGATTATGTGGATGCAGCATTTTAGCAGAGGCTGCAGTTTGTGGATACTTTCAGAGAGTGTAAGAGATTTTACTTTAAAACATAGGTTTGCATTTTCAGCTGCACTGACAATTTAGCCACCAGAGAGTGCCTTGATATCTACCAGTTTTGAAGAAGCAAAGGTTAAGTTAGAGTTGCTCATACAATTGTTTTGATAAGTAGTGGCGATTGAACATATGAAAATTCTAAATCTGTAGGAGTCTTCCAGCTTGGTGGGGGGAAGAGGAGTGGAAGGAGCAGAATTTTATTTATTGTATTTATCCTTTTTGGAGAGGGTTAGGCCTTCTAGACTAGTAGCCTGTTTTAAGTGAAGACCCAAGGCGGTATTTGTACTTCTGGGGGAAATTTGCCAGGGCATTGAGGAACTTCCCATACTCTTCAGTGTAGGGGGACATGTTAGTGTGTACTGCATTTATCTTGCTGTTTCTGGTCCAGGTGTGAAGGTGGACTGGAGTAACAGGAAGAAACATGGTGATGAGCAGGCAGCATGGAGAAAGCAAAGAGAATGGGTTTTCGAATTTAGAAATAGCAGAGACAATGAGTAATGCTGAGGTGGAGAACACATTCAGACTGGAGGAGAAGGAGGAAATAAAGCAACAAAACATTACGGAGAGTATGAGAGATGAGGAAATGGATTTGGAAGTTATTTATCAGAAAAAAAAACTGTTCGAGAGAGATACTGAGAGCCAGCAGGATTGCATCATTACAACCTTTCGGTCCGGAGGGTTACAGGATGTTTATCTCAAGAATCTTATTAACCAAAGTAAACCAGAGAGTGAGGTAGCAGCATCCTGGGAAGAACTGATAAGAAAAATTACAAGAAGATGAAATGGCAGAGGAAGCAACAGAAAGAAAATCATATGTACAGAAGGCAAACAAAGGGAAGAAGAAAATCAAGCAGGTGAAGGATACAAAGAAAAAATTAACTTTAAGAATGAGTAACAAAAAGGACTCGAAGGTATAAAGTGTAGGACTCTGTGATTACATCTTTGAGGATTTCACCTACAGTGGTAAGAGCATTCATTCTTATTAGTAGAGAGACATTTTGTGATCTAATTTTTGAAAATGGACAAGCCATGGAAAATGTTTTGGTAAATTATTGTCAAAATAGAACACTAATCCATTTTCAGATTATGTGATACAATCATTCCTTGGAGAAACAAAAAAGAGAATACTAGTGCAATTTAAAACTGAAGTTGAAGTAAAGGACTTAAAAGAACAATTAACTGTGTGTAAAGGTATTTTGGATACCATGAAAATTTATGATAGAGGCTTGTGACTGGGGGGGGGGGGGGGGTTGGGGTTATATTAAATATGGTATATGAATATGCTATACACATTCCTAGTATAATTACATTATGTGGCAATAGAGGTTTTGTGAAATACAGAGGACAGCCCAAAACATGTTTTTTTTTTACTGTGGTAAAGATAATCATTTAATAAATGATTGTGATGAAAGAAAATGTTTCATATGCGGTAAACCAGGTCACGAAGCAAAGAAATGTGAGTTGAAGAGTAAGAAATGAGGTAACACAGGACATGTTTGATTAGAGTATGATGAAGATACGCAGCCTATGGGAAAAAAAGAATTACATAATTTAGTAAAAGATACAGACAATAATCAGCAAGAAAAACAAACTGACACACAATTATTTTTGTAATAGTTTCAAAAGGGAGGAAGAAAGAAAAGGAAGCAGATTCAAATTATACAAGTAAAGAAGAAGCATATATGAAGTGGCAGGTAGTAAAAATAATTCTACAGGAAAAATATTGTGAGAAAAAGTTTAAAAGAGTAATAAAAGAAAGAAAAAAGGCAGTGGATGAAAAATGTTTAAAACTATTCCATTCATAAGCTGAAAATCTTAGCTTTGAATGTTAATAGCATGAAGAATATGAAAAGAAGGATAGGTTTCTTAGAATTGTGTGCTGTATTAGATGCTCATATCTTTATATTGTTGAATACCAGATTACTTACAGAAGAAGAAAGATTACAAACGGAAACATTTTGGGGTGGATCAATTATTTGGAACATGGGTAAAGATATATGTTAAGGCATATGTATATTATGTCAAGAAAACAAAGTACTAGATGTCACTATAGTTGAGCTAGGATGGATAAAGATATTAGATATAAGATGGAGTACAAATCTGTATATGGTGATTGCTGTATATGCTTATGTTACGAAAAAACTGAGAGACCATGTTTATAAACATTATTGATTATGTTGGTATAAATAAAGATATTATATTGGTGGGAGACTTTAATTGTAATCTAAGAACAGGCAAAAAGATTAGTGGTGGTGATAGAACAGTATATGAAATTATGAGAAGTGGTAAATTGTATATATGTGACCGTAAACAATGGACTTACAAAACTGTCAGCTTAAAAATTCTATAGAAAGGGAAAAAGAAGTCGTGATTCTCTGATCATGTAGCTATATGTTTAAATGGTTCTAGGTTATAACACCGACAGCACACAACATCGACAAAGACATCACCGACACCACATCATCGACAGTTCACAAACACGACACCGCACACACTCAACACATCATCACAACAACCAATAAATAAAACAAATTCCCTGACCAAAAACCACACACACAACACAAGCACACCTAAATCCTAACAAACAAACATTAAACCTTACATACACAATTATCCACAACCCTAACCGAAACCCTAACTCTAAGGTCCGTCACTATCGCACACTAACCTAACCCGCGCCCTAACCCTAACTCACTTAACCCGCCCCTAACCCAAAAAAATTCACTACTGCACCCTTACCTAACCCGCGCCCTAACCCTAACTCACTTAACCCGCCCCTAACCCAAAACATTCACTACTGCACCCTTACCTAACCCGCACCCTAACCCTAACTCACTTAACCCACCCCTACCCCTACAGACCGTCAACATCGCACACTTACCTTACTCGCACCCCAACGTCCGTCACTACCACATACTTACACATCCTTTCCCCATCTCGGTGTTCTCCGTGTCGGTGTTTTCATCCGTCGATCTTCTGGCGTCGGTGATTTCGCTGTCGGTCTTCTCATCTGTCGACGTTGTAACCTAGACCCGTTTAAATGTGCATGAGAAAGATTATATAAGAACAGGTAAAGTAATTAAAAGATTGAGTGAAAGAGACTTAAAACAATGATGGGAAAAAAATTATGGAAATATATAGGTATGAGAAGATTTTATGAAACTGCACAGGTTGATTGATGAGCTTTAAGGAAAAGTATAAGAAATGTTTCTTGGAAGATTTAGTGAAGAGGAAAAATGAAAAACAATGGAATATGAAACGCTGTCACATTATATTTATAGAGAATTATTGCATGATAAAATGACTTTTTATAAAAAAGGAAAGATTATATGAAACAAAAAAAAATAATCTGTTATACAAACAAAGATATTGTCTACGAGGGAAAAAAAGTAGTAGTAGCACCTTATTTAAGTAAACTAATGAGAAAAAAAAATAAAAACCTTAATAAGGGAATTGAGAAATGAAGGAAATTAACACCACAGCTAGGAATATGTGAGATAATAAAGGGTATATAGTACAAGCTTTTGTTAAGAAGGAAATCAAAGCTATGACCTTAATTAAATGGAAAAGACAAACTTTGGAACAGAGTATAATGTTGAAAGAGTTAAATGAAATACTAAAATAAATTGATAGGAATATGGCTACAGGATTAGATGGTACTGAATATCATATGTACAAACATATGGAGAATTAGCAGAAACTTTTATTCATAAGAGTTTTAAATGCATGGTTAGATGTAAGAATGATAGATATGGAATTGTGTATAGGTACTGTAATATTTATATGGAAAAAGTGAGAAATAGATGATGTAAAGAACTGGAGACCAATAGTACTAAACAATGTGGACTGTAAAATATTCATGAGAATTATAACAGAGATGAACAAATGAAATAGATAAGTTACTTGATCAGACAATATCTGGTAGAAAGAGAAAAGGAAGTCAAGACTTATTATGGTTTATGAAAGAGTTAGATGATATAAGTGAGTAGAAGCAAAGATTATGATAGAAGACTTATGGCATTTGACAAAATACAATATGAATCACTATTGGAAGTTCTAGAGGCATATAATATAAGAAAATAATACAAGTAACCAAGTCAGTATATGAAAGAAGTAATGTTTAAATGTGAATGGATGGATAGATGAAGAAATAAAATAGAATGTGGAATAAGACAGAGATGTCCATGTAGTAGTATCATTTTCACTCTAGTTATGACCACAATAGTGACAAAGATTAATCAAATGATATATATTGCAGGATATAAGATAGTAAATGAAATATAACTAATAATCTGCACATATGCAGATTATATTGTTAATAACAAGAAACAAGGAATGGATGGAAGAAGTAAGTATAAAATTAAGTAAATTGTTAAGCATTGGTTGATGTATAAATGATGAGAAAAGTAAGGGGTTTGGATTCAAAGGAAATATAGGACATATATAATTTAATGAAGAATCTATAGATATTAGTAATAGTTTTTGTTTCAAGTATTGAGAAAAGAAAACAATGGGAAAGATTAGTTCAAGAAATATAAGACGTATGTAATTTTTGGAAAACATATAGATTGGCATACAGAAAGTGCATTTAATAAATTGTAATAGGTAAAATAGCATATGTAGCCAATACATTATTTCTCTCTCATATTGTGATGGTATCATTAATGTGTGTTATATTTGTATTCATATAGGGGTCAAGACTATACCCAGTTAAGAGATGTTTTGTACATTAAAGAACACAATGAGGATTGGGTCTAATAAACCCTATTGTACATGCTGCATCATTAAATTTATATACAGCTTTAGTAGGTTATATGAAACAATGTAAAAATCTGATAGAATCCATATTATATTACAGATATCAATGTTTTTTGGGGAAACAATGGAAATAGGAAAAAGATTTATGGGAATCATGAATGAAGAGAACGGAATATCAGAATATTATTATGGGAATTGAAATTGAATATGAGTGAAAAATAGAAAAGAATGATGTATAAATGTTATAACTCAATATTATTATGTTGATCCTTAGCATTAGAAATGAGAAAAAAAGAAAACAATATTAAGATACAGTGGTACAAAAATATACATGAATGCAAAGGCTTTTTTTGTGGAGATTATAAGCAAGTTACATGTTAAAACAAATATGCTTTATAAAAGAAAACAAGACAAAATCCTTAATTATTGTGGGGAATTTGAAGCTACAGTGCATGCGTTTTTGAAATGTGGGAGAGTTAAAAAAAATGATGGGAAGAAATATGTAAATATAAAATGTTGGAAGATCTTACAAAAAGTGAACAGATTAATATGGAAATGATTGAATATGGTTTTTATGGTGCAAAAAATATATGAAGAAAATTTACATAATTACATTGTGGACTGAAAGACTGAATGAAATTAAGTTCAGAGTTAAATAGGTTTTGGCAGAAATCCTAAAGAAAATACATTTTTGGTTGTGGAAAAAAGGGTGGGGGATTTTCATTAATATGAATTCAAATAGTATTGTATAATGTGTGTGTGTATGTATGTGTGTATATGTATATATATATATATATATATATATATATATATATATATATATATATATATATATATAATTGTGTAAATAAGTTTTATTGGACAATACCCCCCTCACTCTTTTTTCACTTAAGTACTGTGGGATCTTTTACATTCACCTGATTAGAATGAGATGTTAAACCATGGCCCAAAGGGTGACATACTCAGGAATGCAGCATTCCCATGTGATGCACAGCAGTGCCAGCAACTCATCTATCTGGTGTGGGAATAGAACCCACAGCCTTGTGCACTAAAGGCATGCTACCTGTCATGCTACTGACACTGTAATGAGATGGATAGAAGAATGCTTTAGGGCAAGCCATCTGGACAAATATGTTACAAGATATTTAATTTAGTTGACTTATGCCATACTTATGGACACAAGTACATCTATAAGGAAGTAAAATACTGAGTACATTAGTATATCTTACTGTTTTAAACTAGACTGTTGTAGTAACTAAAGACTGGGCTAATCACTAGACTCGGTGAAACTAAAGACTGAGCTATTTAAAAGATGAGGGCATTATTTTAAATCTCTCCACAATAAACGTATTAATTGAGATTATTAATGTAGCAACCAAATTTTCATTACAGGAAAACAATTACCTGATGGGCATACCTAGTTTGGAGCTGCAAACGATAATTCTTAAATTATGTTAACTTTAGACCACTGTTATAACCTTGAAAACTAATAGAGCAGAATTCTTTGTCCTCCTTGAGTTTCACAGAATTCTTTGTCCTCCTTGAGTTTCACAGAATTCTTTGTCCTCCTTGGGTTTCACTTAGTTCTTTAATTTAGTGGCAAATGCATCTCCCTTGACCAATGATAAGCAAATTTAGACTGTTGGTATGTGAGTAAGCCATATAAATATTAAGTAGAATTGAGTTAATCATGTAGATTCTGGATAACAGCTGTTCAAAATGTTTGTGGTGCATGGAGCATCATGACTACATTCTAAGTTTGGGAAAAAGCTTTGTTAAAAGCACCTTTCTGAAGTAAAGGTGCTTTTAACAAACCTTGCTAGGCACCACTCAGTGCTGTAGCAATTTGCTACTGGCAGACACCATAGAACAGCAGCAATGAGATAAAACAATCTGAAAAGCAATAATATACTTTGCTGTCATATAAAAAGTAAGGCAGACTGAATAATCAAATAGCTCTTAAAGACATTATTTTCATCAGTGGGACACTTGGCTTCTGGCTACCAAGTGTTTTATGGCTTTCAAAGCTGTAAAACACTTCATGTTCCTAGCATTTTTGTAGGTAGTAGTACATTGGAGTAGCTAAAGCTCTCAATGTGAATTTCTCAACATCCATTTCTCGAACATGTAACAGGTTTGTTAAGAATGGACTCCTGATCCTAATCTTCTGTGTTATGATTATTATAATTGTTTGCTTGATTCTGTATTGTTATAATTTTGCAGTTATTATTCTAGTAATTTCTATGCATGTGATATGAGGCCTGTTTACTATGGAATATAATAAATAAGCAGAAGTTGGGGTTTTATTAATGACATCTTAATTATGATAATATCATTATTACAAAGAAAGATAAAACTATTACAGAAGCATTACTGAGTGTGGTATCCTGTCTGAGTTTTATATTAACCTAAAGCATCAACACATTATTATATTATTTTATTAATGATTAGTGAAAAACTGAACTTTGTAGTCTAAGATGAAATGAATATGAATAAAACATTTATGGTTTTAAAGACTGAGATATAATCTTTGTGGAATTAAGAATGCTGTTATGGGGATGAATTGGTTACATGTATGCATCTGTCTATCTAGCCAGCTATCTTTGTTAACCAGATAGGTAGGATGGTCCAAGCACCCTTTACAGCCATGATCTGGGTACAGGGTGCAATGACTAAAGTGATTCAGGGATAATTACAGAATACATCTCAATTTCTATGTAGCAGATTTCAATTTCATTGCTTGATTAACACATTATAGTATTTTCAGCATAATGCAAGCAGAGGAGAGGAAAGAAAATTTTGATACAGTATGGAATACAAAGTATCATCATTTTAACAGCTTAAACAAATACATATACAGCCATTTGCAGGAGCAGTGGAGGTTCTACTGGTGGCAGGTTTACTATTGTTAGACACTACCTGTTGTAAGTAGTATTGGTGGTATCCATTGATTTGTTTACCCATCCTCTAAGAGGCAGCCATACTTGTTGGAGTCTCTAAGATGAAGGAGAAGTTGTTTACAAAACCCATTGCATGGTGTGATAACACGCCTGTCTGAGAGGAGACGTCTGCAGTTAGACGTTGTTACCTCTGAAAACTTTCTCTGAAGTAGAACAACTAAATTGGGTCATTGAAGAGTTAGGGAATTATTTTCTTGTGATTGGAGAGAATAAGGTGGGGTTTTAATTGCAGGTGTGTTTAGTAGCGAAAGGCAGTAGCATCCGTGAAGGAGGTCAAAAGTTAAAATTGACAGCATAAGAATGGGCCTGGCTGTAATGGGTACCCAGTTTGCTCTTTCTTATGTTTGGCAGTGACACAGTGGTGTTTATTACGTGGAAAAAGGTTTATGAAAAAAAAAAAAAAAGAGGAAACCAGTCTGGTGGTCCCCAGCCATAAATAAGCTATACAACAAAAGGAGGAAACTATTACATGATAGAGCAAAATCCCAAAAAAGAAAGGCATCACTGATCAATATTCGCAAGAAGCTACGATCCCTCATAAAATCATCCAAGGCCAGTTTCGAAAGAAAAATTGCCAAAGACTCTAAAGATAATCACAAAGCCTTCTTTAGCTATGTCAAGAATCTAGGTGACAACTCACAGATATATTCTGAGCTAGTGCAAAATGGCAAAAAATACACTGAACCAACTGACATATTGCCAACATCCTGGCGGACAGGTTCAGTGCAAACTTTACCCCCCTCACCCCCAAAAGGGCCCGTGTCCATCCCAGATGAATGCAGAGCCCCAGACATCACAGACATGCAGTTAAAAACAGCCCTCTCCAAAGCTAAAAACACAGCATCAATGGGACCGGATGGTATCCCAGGCTGTGTCTTACACGAGCTCCAAAATGAACTAATCCCTCACCTAAATTCACTGTTCAAACTCAGCCTTATCACAGGCTATGTACCCAAAGTATGGCGTACAGCAACAGTCATCCCGCTTCACAAAGGTGGTGCCACAACAGAACGTGGGAACTATCCCCTATAAGCCTGACTAGCCTGGTCTGCAAAGCTGTGGAGCGAATCATCGTGGAACTCATAAACAGAGACATTGGGAACCTCCAGACACTGGACCCTACCCAATTCGGCTTTGTTAAAGGTAGATCCTGCCTCCTAAACTTGGTTGACGACTTTGAAACAGTTACCAAAGCCATAGATGAAGGAAAGGTAGTTCACACAGCCTACCTGACCTCGCTAAGGCCTTCGACACCATTCCCCACTCTGGCATCATAGATCAGCTCACCAGCTTGAACATTAACCCGTATGTCACGTGATGGGTTGCCAACTGGCTCACGGATAGAACACACATAGTCAGAGTTGCGGGTGACATGTCCAACTCTAAACCAGTTACAAGCGGCATCCCACAGGGTTCGGTCCTGGGACCCCTCCTGTTCGGTATATACTTCTCTGAGGTACAGGCAAGCATGGGAGGACTATGGCTGACCAAGTTCGCAGATGACTGCAAACTGGGGGCCATAGTAGACTCTCTGGCTGACACAGACATCCTCCAGAAGGGTCTCACAGAGACAGATACCTGGTGTCAGAACCATGGCCTCAAGCTAAATGCCAAAAAAATGCATAGTTATCCCTTTTGGGAAAAACAAAGTGCCCACAAATTATCATATAGGTGGTAATCCACTAAGTACGGAAGATGTAATTAGGGACCTAGGAACCCAGGTAGATAGCAACCTCTCCTTTGATAATCACATTGCCAAAGTGGTTAGAAATTCCTTCTATGTAGCCCACCTAATCATGAAAGGGTTCACATCTAGATCAAGAGAGGTCATTGTGTCCCTCTACTCATCACTCATTAGGCCCATAATAGAGTACAATGCCCCATTTGGAATGTACCTTACTCGACACCTGCAACAGCTGGAAAGACCACAGAAGTACCTCACCAAGAGGATCATGGGCCTCAAACAGATGCCCTATGCAGCTCGACTAAAGAAACTCCAGCTCTACTCGGATGCTTATTGCCTGCTCAGAGGTGATCTCTGCCTGACGTATAAGGCCATGTCCAACCCGGAATTAATGGACATGCTCCACCTCAAGAAAACCAAATCTCTTGGAGCCACACGCTCCAGTGAATTAAACCTCAGCACAACAATAAACAGGACATGTTGGAGGGATAGATTCCTGTCCCAGAGACTTCCCTCGCTCTGGAATAGAATCACAGTTTGTTAGGCAAAGCCCCTCACTTGACTGTCTTCAAGAGAAATCTAGACGAGTGGATGGGAAATCGTAAATTTACCCTGGGATCACTTCAACGGCCCTGCTAGATAGAGGCCCAGGAAACTAATTTAAAAGGGAGGCGAAAGCCAACACATTCTGGCTAGGCTTATAAATGCCCCCGGGCAGATAGCCTAGTACCTACCTATGAACCTGCGAATCAATCTGCAGATGCCACTTAGAGAAGCTTGCAGGTATAGTGTGTTAGTTAGAGATTATAGTGAGATAATGAGAAGGGTCTACTCTGTTCTGCCAGCAAGAATCCTTTTTTGCTATGGCTCGTTGCGCATCAAATGTGAGATGGTTGGAAGTTGAATAGAAGACTTTTTTAATTCCTGTGGTTATTCACTGGATGACAGGATGTGCAGTGGGTAGGGTTTAGCTAATTTTGAGGTACCATACAGTATTAACACTAAATGTGAGAAGTTTATTATGTAGCCAGCGGTAGAGGTTATTAAAGTCAACTTGGAATAGTTTCTGTAAATTTTTGGTCAAGGATGCCTCTCTGTAAAGTGTAATGTTGTCAAAGTACAATGTGCGATTGGCAGAAAGTGTTGCTGTATTAATATCATTTGGGAACAATGAGAAGAGAATTGGGCCTAAAATAGACCCCTCTGGGAACCCTGCAGAAAGGAGGCCAGCAGCAGTTAAGGTATTGCTGTCCTGCATTGTAGATGATCTTATGTGAAAGATAATTAACTAGTTTAGTGTATTTTTGTCCAATGCATAAGCTGAGACATTTGGTGAGTAGTACTTAGTGAGCAACACCTTTCAAAAACTCTTCTTAGGTCTGCTGTCAGCCAGCCTTTTGCCATAACATTAACTATTTCATTATTAACAATGCAAATGGCAATTATAGAGTATTGTACCCATTTCGCAATCCATGTTGTGAATCAGGGAGGAGGCCGTATGTGTTTAGGTGTTCAAGATGTTTCAGTATATTTTCAAAATGTTTTGTTATGGGAAAAATATGGATTTGTTTGTGTCTTTCGGCTTTTCCCAGTTAGGGGTCGCTACAGCGGAACGCCGGTCCGCTAATGATTGGTAGTGGATTTTTACATACCGGGTTACCAGCCCTGACGCACAACCTTCAATGAATGCACGCCCCATTCACGTATGCCGCCACACAGAAGATGCTCTAGCTGAGAATCGAACAGGACAACATCTTGCTACGGGATGGAAATTGTGTGCATTAGTATGAAGTTTTGGGGGTTTAGGAATAATGAGTGAACATTTAAATTGTGAAAGTACTATGTCTGTGAGGGAGAGATTAGAGATATGTGTAAACTAGTTTACATAAGGGTTTTACTGTTATTAGCAAAACAGGCTGAATACTATTGATGTTAAGATTTGCTTTTGTGTGATATTCTTGTAAAAGTTTCTTTACAGCCTTTGTGGAGATTTTCTGACAGTAGATGTAGAGGTGTTAGTAGGAAGTGTCTTGAGTGCTTTGGGGTATTGAGGTCCTACAGTCTGTCAAGGTAGATAGAGAAAAGGGTGAAGCTAATGAATTTGAGAGGGTCAAGTGTGTGATCTGTGGTATAGTAGAGAGTAGGACACAAGTGGGTTACCCTGAATAGGATGAGTAGCTACTGGTGTACTTATTAACTGTTTTAAATTCTAGTAAGGTTATATTGTCTAGAATGTATGAGACTGTGACTGTTACTTTAATCATTTTTCATTAAGGACATTGCATAATTTAATTGAGCCCAGAACAGTTTAGGATTACCGTGGGAGCATAGAAATACGTGTAGGATGTGGGGGAAAGGCATAATGACTACGTGCTTGAATTCTGGAAGTCTGTTGCTTTAGTCAAATGTTTTAGCAAGTCATGTTCCTAAAGTGTAAGGTATATGTTATGGTGTTCTTGACTGAAAATTAATTTCCAGGTGGACCAGGCTTTTTCCTTATTTTTAGAAGAGTATTGTGGTCAACCAGGCTCATTGTTAACTCATTTCCTGGAGAGTGGAAAGTGTTTGTTGTATACTTAAATAGGAAGAGTGTTCAAAATTTTTAGGGCTGAGGAAGGGTCATTTAAGTGGAACACTGGAGACCAGTTCAAATAGTTAACATCCAAGATGACAGCATCCTCTTTAGATTCTGTAATATTTCTAACATTTTGTTGTATCAGTATTGTTGACTCAGTAATAAATAGGGGCATCCACTGTGAACTCAATATTAGTTCTTCATGTTAGTATACTATTATTTTGTATGGTTTACTACTGAAATTTCGAATCTGCTTTGTTCGACCATTTAAAAATGTTGGCCTGAAATGCTGAATTCAAATTCTGAAAATTAAACCAAAGTGAAAATGAATACATCGACCACAGTGGTTGGATGTATTTGACATAGCAGGAGGTGACATCACTCATCTCCTGCTATGCACATTAACATAACTTTGAACTCTACAGTCAACGGTACGTTAATTCTACTATTTTGCAGGGGGGCTATATCCCCCTGCACCCCCCCACACCCCTTGCACATTAAATATACCATCTCCACAATCGCACTACAGTGAGGAAATAGGCTAATTCCCTGTTCCTCACTGAAGCGCAAACTCCCTGCACGATGTCAAACCCAAATTATCAACCTACACTACCTATTCGCTGAAGTGTAGTTAGTTGATTTTGGGTTGACATTCTGCCGACTTGGAAACTGCAAGTTGACCACATGCCGGTCGACCGATGCAGTTTCCAAGTTTTGATAGTAAACCATTTTGTATACTCTTAAAGTGGAGACTTTCCAAATTTGTGAGGAAACGGATGGATGACAGATTAATGTCATCCATAAACTAAGATGTGAATCTGGTTAAACTAAACATGCTGCTATGTAGGTGAAATTGATGCATTTTATGTCATTAGTACTGGTAAGCTAGAGAACAAAGAAAGTTGAAAGTAATTAGTTGAACAAGGTTGCAGGTAACTGTCTCTTACTATGGCTTGAAATAGTTATCAGGGTAGATATAATGAGAGTGTATATATTCAGTAGTCATTGCCCTTAAGTAGGGAACAATGAGAGAAATGCTTAAATGAAGAAATGAGAGAGAAGACTGAGAATATACTAATTGCAGTGGTTGTTTAGATGCTGTTAATAAAATGTCATAAAACTCACATCAGAACTTAAGAGGCATTTAAATGAGTCATATTTTATGTTGATGATCATTCAGTTGTCACTGTATTTGAATGGATAATGCCTGGTGGGTCTGCTAGGTCTCTGGTCGATATGGGTACAGTAGGCAGTAGGGACATGACATGCTGATTATGTTGAATGATAAAATGCTGTTAAAAGAAAATATATCTTTCTGTGAGTATGTGTCTTGTTGGTTCTTCTCTGTAACAGAAACTGTAACTGAAATTGGGGGCCATGAAATGGAATATTCAAGTACTGTGATGAAGCCGATTTGTAGAAAATACAGAAAGTACCATACCTGGGAGAATGGCGTGACAGAGGAGATGGGGAAGGGTTTGCAGCATTATATTTGTTGTAGGCGATATGTTGGGCATATACACTTGGACGCTGACAGAGGACTGTAAGGAAGTTTGATGGAAGCACCTGTTCACAGTGTGCATCGCAATATGGTCTTTTCCTTAGAAGAAGGAGAGTAATATATTTTATATAAGTGAAAATGCTTAATAGGATTAAGGCGTTATGGAAAAATAGGTGAGGATGATATTAAAGTTATATTTGTAGTAAGATGCATCTGTTTGTTCTGGCTCTTGCGGGCTTAAGAAGTAATTATTAATATGTGAGTATATGAGTTAGTTTGCCTTTTCATGACTAAATACACTTGGGAGGAGAAGCTAATAAGAAATAATCCTATACAATGTAGTAAGAAAGATTCAAGAGTCACAGAGTGCTGGGGTGGTATTTGATGATTTTCTTGTGATATATGATGATTTTCTAAGAACGTGTATAATTGATGACTTGTGAGAAAACTATAATTTAAATGTCAAAATCATTTTTTATGCTTAAAATTAAAAAAAAGAGAAAAGATATGCAGTAGTTCTGTGTTGCCCATAGGTGTACTGAATATACATTGATTTTGTGTGTGTGTGTCTCTACATATGTGCACACTTGGAACCTCTAACGGACTGGCATCTTTTCCAGGACTGAGTTTCTGCCTTGTGCTCTTATCATGCTTTTTTCACACAGGCTGTACTTCCATGTAACTGTGAGTTGCATTATGCAGGTAATGACAATGAATTAGTACGGCAACAGTCATTAGCATTACTTTGTGTTAGAATTTTGCAGATGTTTTTTAACATGTACAAGTTATTGATATATTCACATCAATATACTTATTGGATACATTTTGTGATTGCTAAATGATTAGAAGTAGTTGACTGATGATAATGTTCACATATACTGAATTATCAACAAGATAGAAGGCAATTTTTTCCTGAACTGTTGACCTTTGGAAAGGTTAGTTAGGTGATCCATGAGCAAGATTCTATTGGAAGTCAAGAGTAACAATTTCTAAAAGAAACAAGGATGGGAGAGTGCTTAATTAAACAGTTTTATTTTTGAGATATAATTAAAAAAACACAGTAAAATGTTATTGTTTTATTGTGTGTGACCATTATTTTAATAT
The DNA here is from genome assembly GCF_019279795.1 of Protopterus annectens. Classification (NCBI taxonomy): domain Eukaryota; kingdom Metazoa; phylum Chordata; order Ceratodontiformes; family Protopteridae; genus Protopterus; species Protopterus annectens. The sequence goes on from NC_056733.1 coordinate 1,766,589,919, forward strand.
CTGTGGGGGGGTTGGGGTTGAAATTTTTAATCTGTTTGTTAACATTGGGCAGAAGTTACAAAAACGTTTGTAGGTTAGCATTAAGTGTAGACGATTTGCTCTTTCTATGACTGGCAGGTAGATAGACTGCCTCTGCAACGTGCTGTCAGACCTTCTGCTGTTGCCAGAGAGCACAGTTTATTAAACGTTTTCTATTACTAGGTAAGTATTCTGTTAATGAGCCAATGTAATTAAGGCATTTTTTATTCACGGTTTGGGATGAGTATGTGATTCTTGGGCAAGTAATAATCTTATATTAAACTTTTCTTAAGCTGTGACAGAACATGAATAGCCACGGTGGTACAGCGGTAGCGTTGATGCCTCACAGCCAGAGGTTCTCCTGTTCGATTCACGGCTGGAGTCTGCATGTCCTCCCTGCAGTCGAGTGGCCTCCGAAAGACATGCGTGAATGGGCGTGCCTTCGCTGAAGGTTGGGCGTTGGGCTGGCAACTCCACACCGTAAAAAAAATCTACTGCCAATCATTAGTGGACCGGAGTTCCGCTGTGGCGACCCCTAACTGGGAAAAGCCGAAAAGGCAAACATGAATGATAAAACTTAGTATTAAGTTACTCTAACAACCTTTATATTTGTGTTTATGAAGGAAAGCTAATATCTTGTGGATCTGTGATAATGAAGGATGTGTAGCCATCTGTTGAGCTTTACCAGCTTTTAGTGGGATAATTGCGAGGCAGCGTTTATGTCTCTAGTTCCATAATGTATGAAGACTGGATTGCTAATCTTTGTACTACTGGAGTTTTTGCCTGCGTGGATTCATAGAAAATTGTGAAGGCAGTATATACAGATCCCCATTAGGGCATTATTGATGAGGTTACCAGATTAAATATTAACCCCCACACCTCTTGGTGGCTTGATAACTGGAATTTATATTGGACACAGTGTTTTAGTCAGTGATGCCTTCTTATCTAGTAGAATAGTCACTAGTGGACTGCGTCAGGGCTCTGTATTTGGTCCACTTGTGTTCAGTATCTACTTCTCTGATGAACAAGGTTTGTAACTAATCAAATCTGTGGATGACTGTAAAATGGGTGCCCTGAGTCACTCCCCATAAAGGCTCATACATTTTCCAAGAGATAGGCTAGACAGATTTAGCACTCAATATTTTGACAGCGGCCTTAGGCCAGCACAAACACTACAGTGGAGCTGCATTTGGAAACAAGTATATCTCATTGATTGTCATGTAAATAAAACCCCACTTAAGGCTGATACTGCCTTTAAAGATCAGGTACATTCATGAACAATGAATTGCCCTCTGAATGTGAAGTATCAGTTATAGTAAGAAAGTCTTATTGCATTGCCCAGTTAAATATCAAATGCATATCCTGTATAGCAAGAAATGTCAGTGTCCTTATGCATTCTTCTCTTATTAGACAAGTCCTTGAGTATAATGCACCATTTGGTGTAATCAAATGTGTAACCCAACTTGAAAGACTTCAACATTGACAAGCCAAGAGAATCTAAGGAATTGACTCTCTTAGTTTTATAGACAGAGTAAAGCACATCCATTTTCTTCTGTCTCAAACTGGTGCATAGAGGTCTCTGTCTTGTCTGTAAGGCTTTAATTTATGTTTACTTGGGCTTCTCTGTTGCAGGAATACTTGATTCAAAGTTGTCGACTTACATTGCAGCATTGTTGGACCTGGACGTTCATTACCCAGAGGCTTCCATATCTGTGCAATAAACTTTCTTTGCATCTTAAGTGGTTTAACACATTAGCCTCTTTCAATCTCGACAATTGGATGGGTTTACATGAATTTATTCCTGAGACTAATATCATGGCCTTTATCAAGAAGAAAGGAAAGAACATTACAAAGACATGCATCTGGAGCATTCCTCCCCAGGCCTCTGCTGAAAATTGGCTTTGTTCCAAGTCAGACTTTCCCAGTTAACAAATGTTAAATGTTGTTGTATCTTTCGGCTTTTCCCGGTTAGGGGTTGCCACAGCGGAACTCCGGTCCTCTAATGATTGGCAGTAGATTTTTACTTACCGAGTTGACAGCCCTGACGTACAACCTTCAATGAAGGTACGCCCATTCACGCATGTCTCCACAGAAGATGCTTTAGCTGAGAATCGAACAGGACAACGTCTCACTGTGAGGCGACAACGCTACCGCAGCACCACCACCGCAGTATAGTTAACAAATGTTAAATAAAAATAAAAAAATAAATGCGTAGGCTCTGTAGGTGTAATGCAGACCTATAAGCCTATTGTTTCCATAGAGTGTTAGATTTAGCTGTTAATGGTCCCTGGTACAGCAGCACTTTGCGCCTTGTAGATGATTAGCACACATGAATACACAGAAGGGGGTCCACAGTATGTTACAAGACATCTGTGTATATGGCACATTATGAGGAGTTGTTAGAACATAACATAGAGTGGAGACTAGCACTGTGTAGCGTGTAATGGGGTGGGGGGGTGGGGCATCAAGAAAATAGAAAGGTAGGATACAAGGCAGTATATCTCTGTGTGCTAAAGGTAGGATACAGGGCAGTGCATCTCTGTGTGCTAAAGGTAGGATGCAAGGTAGTGCATCTCTGTTTGCTAAAGGTAGGATGCAGGGTAGTGCATCTGCGTGTGCTAAAGGTAAGATACAGGGCAGTGCATGTGTGTGTGCTAAAAGTGGGATACAAGGCAGTGCATGTCTGTGTGCTAAAGATAGGATATAAACCAGTACATGTCTGTGTGCTAAAGGTAGGATACAAGGCAGTGCATGTCTGTGTGCTAAAGGTAGGATACAAGGCAGTGCATGTCTGTGTGCTAAAGGTAGGATACAAGGCAGTGCATGTCTGTGTGCTAAAGGTAGGATACAAGGCCGTGCATGTCTGTGTGCTAAAGGTAGGATACAAGGCAGTGCATGTCTGTGTGCTAAAGGTAGGATACAAGGCAGTGCATGTCTGTGTGCTAAAGGTAGGATACAAGGCAGTGCATGTCTGTGTGCTAAAGGGTAGGATACAAGGCAGTGCATGTCTGTGTGCTAAAGGTAGGATACAAGGCAGTGCACCTCTGTGTGCTAAAGGTAGGATACAAGGCAGTGCATGTCTGTGTGCTAAAGGTAGGATACAAGGCCGTGCATGTCTGTGTGCTAAAGGTAGGATACAAGGCAGTGCATGTCTGTGTGCTAAAGGTAGGATACAAGGCAGTGCATGTCTGTGTGCTAAAGGTAGGATACAAGGCAGTGCATGTCTGTGTGCTAAAGGGTAGGATACAAGGCAGTGCATGTCTGTGTGCTAAAGGTAGGATACAAGGCAGTGCACCTCTGTGTGCTAAAGGTAGGATACAAGGCAGTGCATGTCTGTGTGCTAAAGATAGGATACAAGGCAGTGTATATCTGTGTGCTAAAGGTAGGCTACAAGGTAGTGCTTGCCTGTGTGCTTAAAGGTAGGATAAAAGGTAGTGCATTCTGTGTGCCAAAGGTAGGATACAAGGCACTGCATCTCTGTGTGCTGTTGTGGAGAATATCACACAAGTCTGTCTGATCTGATTGTTGTTTTTGCTTCTCCACTGGAGCTGCCCAGTGGTTCCACTCTCTTTACCCAGTTGGTTTGCTTGCTTTATTAAGGGTGACAACCAGTGTCCGAGGACTAGGCATTAGTATTTACTAGGACTCATTCATTCTTGCCTGGGAGGCCTAATCAGCCCATTCCAGTTTGGTGATGGGGAGTGGGCCAGTTTTTAGGTCTGATGGACTGGCCTACCCTTCCTGTTGCAGCTGACTTGAGCTGTAAGAGTTCTGCCATCAGGTAGGAGCATGTGCATCTGCATCCCTACTTCTGTAGCTGTTGTGTTTCACTGAGATAGTGTGTGATGGTTAGGGTCCTGCCCATAAGTGTAACACCCAGTACTCTAAGTGTCACCCAAATGGTGCATCAAAGCCAACTGCCTCCCCACAGGATGGAAAGTCGACGCTGTCTGCTCACTCCAGACCTCCCTGCCCTGGCATTTCCAGCTCACAAGACACTCATCAGACTTTGGTCATATTCAGGACTTCTTCCCTCTGTGACACAGAGTCAGGATAATGTAAATTTTAACATACAAGGAGCAGCTGAGCAGTGTTGGGGACCTATGACTGAACAGCAGTCGGGGCCTTACATAAGGCCTGCATTGGTGACAAGTTATGGTACACAGCATGCCAGCAGAGGTACCCTACAAATGAACAGCACTCGGGGCTTGTATGAGGGCTACATTAGTATTACACTAGGGAAGACAGGTATGCAGCATAGTCGTGCCAGCACCCTACAACTGAACAGTACTCCGTAAGGACTGCATTAAAGTTACATTCGGGAATTAACTTACACAGCATGACAGTGCTAGCATCCTATAGCTAAACAGCACTCTGGGTATGTATGCATTCTGCAGTAGTGCTAAATGTGGGTACAGAGCATGTCACCTCCTTGTATCCAAACTGAACAGCACTCAAGTTTACATGGGATTGGTTCTGCATTCATGTGAAATTAGGTTAAAGAGTGTAGCAGCACCATGCTCTCTACAACTATGGGGTGCCAGTTTTAGGGTTTAGTTAAGGAATTTGAGTACACATCATAGCAGTGCCATCCACCCTACAACTGAACAGCACTGAGTGCTTGTGTGAGGTATGCTTTAATATTAAATTAAGGTGTAAAGCATGGCAGCACCATGCTCATTATAAACTGCACACACGAGCCATCTGAAGTCTGGATTAGTGTTAAATTAAGATACATAGCATAGTAGCTCCATTCACCTTGCAACTGAGAAGCACTTCAGGTTAGTTTTAGTTTTAAACCAGAATACATTGCATGCAACAGTTTCAGTCTTGACTCTATAATGCACAAGATGTGAGACGATTTTCCTTTTTAGCCATTAAGTGGGCTGCGTTTGCTTGACAGCAAAAGGAGACAGTAAGCCTATCTAGTGTGCTTCTTTAAATGCCTTAGCATTCTGCCTGGAATATTATTATTATATGCAGAATTACTGTTATCTTCTTATAATAATATTATTATTGTAGTTGATTGTACATTGACTGTGCTTGTTAACTGGAATGTATATACAGTTTTTTTTTTCTGTGTAATTAGTCTGAACTATTTGTTAATGACTACATTTGTATATTTTTGTTTGTGATATGTTTTGTATATCACCCGGGCTAAGCCTAAAATTGATCAATATTGATTAGTACACTACCCTGGTAAAAATATATAAATACCCCTCTGTGTACCTTTCCCACCTGTGCCATGCATGTTTGAATGCCTCTATATGTTTTCTCTTCACCATTCAGTCTGATAGTCCTCTCCATAGATCCACAGCACTGTGAGAATGTGCTTTCAGAGAGCCACGAAGTAGTGTCTAAAGTCGGCTGCTGAAAGTACTCATTCATTCCTGTTTAGAATGGCCACTGCACATCTTTCTAACTTGATCTTGTGCACAAAGTTCATGTCCTCCCTGTCTCCTGGTCTCATGAGAAAATCTCTAGCAATTATAGGCTGTCATCATATTCCTTCCTGTACATCTCCATCCCATGGATATTTCTTGTAACTTTCATCTGAATTCTGTTCAGTAGCCTCCAGAAATTCATGCAGTATTCATTATATACTCTGGCCAAGGTCCTGCAGATTGGAAGCACTGTCTATGTGCTTCAGGACTCTGTTCCCCTAAGGATGTGTTTCTTGCTACCACTGTTCTGTCACTCAAACTCCCAGTTCACTTTCCTTGTTTGCATCACTCCCACTCTCCCCAGGGTGCCTTGTTTCTATAGGTCCCACTACCCCCAGCGTGTCTCATTTCCATTGGTCCCACTCACCCAGTGTGCCTCATTTCTATTGGTCCCACTCACCCAGTGTGCCTCATTTCTATCGATGCCACATCCCCCAGCATACCTCATTTCCATCAGTGTCACACCAGTATTGTTGTATCTATGTGCCAGTACGAGGTATAAAATACTTTGCATTTGTTTATATTCCACATCAACTGCTACCTTTCTCCTCACTTGTTTATTCTTTCTAGATATTTCTTTGACTATTCCTTCACTATAGCACCAATGTTTATGTCACTGGAAAATAGGTTGATGCCTTCTTTAGTCTTTCAGACATGCCATAAACAGACGCACCAAAAAGTAATAGATCCAGGACAGTACTCCACTAATCACTTTCCCAATTCATGATATTGTCTCTCTCTCATGATAACCCTCTGCGTCATGCCTGTTAACCATGATGCTGTTCATTTCTTCAGTTTGGGATGTACCCCCCCAATCTCTCCAGTTTTTCTGTCAGCCTTTTGTGTTGGAGTGAATCCAGGGCTTTGCTGAAGTCCAGGTAGGCCAACTCTTATAGTATTCCCCTGTTAATTTTATTCTTTAACCCCATCGTAAAACTGGGTCCGGTTTGATCGACAGCACCTTCTGTATACAAACACGTTGGTTGCTGTCCTGGAGGAAATCTCCCTTTCCCTCTATGACTTTCCCTGCCATTGGTGTTAATCTAACAGGTCTGTAATCCACTGGATAGTTTACTTGTACAAGGGCACACCACTTATTATATTCCATTCCTTTGGCTGTTCTGCCCAGCCAGCAATCTTTTGAAGACCCCTATCAGGGAGCTGCCAGTATGTTCATCAGATTTCTTAGCATTCTGAGAAGTAGACCCATGTAGTCCTCGTGGTTTGTCTTTTGCTGAAGGCAGCCAGTTCCAAATAAACCTCCTTCTTTCCTGATTATCCATATTCTTCTCTTTCTCCCTCATGGTATGGCATCCTTTCCTTTTCGAAGATTGAAGGAAGCAATTTATTTATTAGGTTCATAGGTGTTTACTAGGCTAACAACCATAAGGGCCTTTTTAAGCCTAGTCATGCATCCCAAATCTTTGAGTTCTGGTACCCCTGATAAGTGTAAACAGGGGCTTGGGAGATGAAACATTTATAGGCAGGGGCCTGGGAGATGAATCATTTACAGGCTGCCTATGAGCATTAGAGACACAGGACATAGCACTAAACCTCTGGTTATCCCCATTATTTGGGATCACTCTTCCACCTTTACTTAGCCTGACCAGCTCCATTTATCCCTTCCTTCCTTCTGCTGTGTATTAAAAAGCCCTGATTCCCTTCGTGATCTCTTCTGCTAATTCCATTTCAAGTATAAGTTTGCTAACTTCATCATCTTTGTTGCCTTTTTTGCCATCTTCCTACCCCTCCTCTTCCCAGCTTTCCCTCTTTTATTGTTTTTTATCTCCTTGTACCTGCTAGCCTCATGCTCCTGTGAGGCCTCAATGGCCACCTTCATTTTTTGCCTTCCTCAGAACATTGTTCACTGCCCTGGGTATTGTATCCCTGACTTACTCTCATAACATCTTTATTCTCTTGATTTGCTCCCAGTCTTTTGATCAGCTCCCTAGAACAACATAATTCTCACTCTTCTAAAATAACACACCATTGTTTTTATTCTTGTTTTCACCCCTCCCCATACTCTGCACCACTCAGTGGCTTGATCACTGTAGGCTAACAATGTCTTCACCTGGACACTAGCGATGCCCCCCAGTAATGGTTAGGTCCATGTGCAGAATTCTGCCCATTATGGTACAGTCTTGCAGCAAGTGTTAGAGGTCTTGGATTATTAGGAGTTCTATCTCCAGCTCCCTCTCTACCACGGAGCTCAAAATCTTCACATCTGATTCTTGTCGATTCAGATCCCCAATATAGTATTCCCTTCTTCCCCCTACTTTACTCTTTCATTCTGTTCTCTAACGTATTACCCTCCTGTCCTGTTGTGTATGTTGGATGGTACACTGCATCAGTCCAACAGATGTCTCCCTCTGTCTTGTGCCCCTAATGGTCATATCCCTTAACTTAGCTTTTAACCCCCCTGCACTCTTGAATTATTCCTGGTTTACTATTCTTCTTTCTCTGTGACCTCACGTTTGTTGTCGTCCTTTATGCTGCTGTCCTCCTTTTATGTAGCTTGCTATCCACTATCATCTTTTCCTTCTCTTATTCCTGATATAACCAACACTCCAGCATCTCCATACCCCTCTGTCACTGATCCATGTTTCTGTGATACTAGCTATGTCCACCTTCCCGTCTTGCACTTCTGCTTGCAGCTGCCTATCTTTATACCCAAAAAAGGTCTGATTTAGCCTTGTTTGTGCTTCTGCTTTGTTCTGTAATGATTTTCAGACCCAGGTTATGGTCAAATAGGGTTCTAAGCAGAGAAATGTACTAGGATTCCCCCCTCCACAGCCATTCTTCTATCCCATTTCGTGTTTGTCCCCAAATTGCCATAAACACTGCTCAAAATGGTTACTGTGCATATTACGCTCTGCTTTACTTTTGAAATGAAGGCAGCAGTATGGATTTAATTTAAAACTTTTAAATTAAATATCCTTTGTTGACAAGGTTAGCCTCACAAAGCTAGTAATGTCTTTTAAAGGGGGGACTGTTGGTGGTATTTATACTACTACAGGAAATTTGGCCAGGGCATTAGGGAACTTCTCCATACTGTTTTTGATAGCTGAGGTGGATGTAAAAAAATCTCACAGCACCTACCATTAACATAGACAGATGGAGCCGTAGTTAAACATCTCATTCAAAGGATGACACACACAAGTGCAACACTCCCCACTACACCCTTAAAGTGCACTAGAGTGTCAACGATCCATCTGTATGGTGTGGGAATAGAATCCACAGCCTTTGGCACCAAAGGCAAGTGTGTTACATGTTGTAAACTGACACTGCTTTTAAATTCTATAGCACAAAAACTGACAGCCATTTGCTAAACAACACAGTTGCACATTGAAAACAGACCACATGAGCAACAGTTAACTTCTCTTCCCTGGAAGGTTACATTCCTTAGTAATGCACTGAAACTCACATTCCTTGAAAATGCACCCCTGTAGATTTGAAGATTGTTTCCATTAAGCATTGTAACAAAATGTATGAACCAGTAAAAGACAAAAGTTACCCATTTCAGCACAGTTCAGTTAACTCTGACTACATACGCAGTCTGGTAGTTGGTGTAGAGGATTAAGGCTCTGTCTCCTTTAGCCAAGGTAAAGGTTTGAACCTAAGCAAGTTAAATTAACTAACCTGACATCCCTAACAACACTCACACACACTACCTCATATTCCAGAAGAAAGCGGCTCCCGTTCTAATTCTGAGCAAGCAGTTTGTCCAATGTGTGCTTGAGCAACAGGAAGTGCAAACATACTTTTAAGTCTTGTGCATGTGTTGTACTACAGATGCATACACAGATATAGAGTTCATCTTTAAAATAAAAAACGTAAAATCGTTTAATTAAAAATGACATGTGGCAACCCCAGTGGGTCGAGGGCAACTGCCAAGGTCACCTAGTGCTCGATTTGGCTCAGACTATTTTACATTTATTTACATTTTGTTGACTATGTCGGCCCTACTGAACAAAGCTCATTTTCAGAGGTGACCTGGGAGAACAGAGGAATTTGTTTTGTGGAACTGTCTTTATAACTTCATTCAGCAGAACAATTACACACTGGAGTTAACTTCAGTAAAATAAAACAATTGGCAGTTTATGAATGTGTGCATGTTGATTCCAGGAATTAAAGGAAAGGTATGAGAAAGAATAAGTTATGAGGATAATGAGTGGAGTAAGTTAAGGGATTAATGGCAGAAAGGAGTAGTAGTAGTAGTCTGGGGGGGGGGGGGGTAGAAATGAATGCTTGAATGCAAGGAATGTGTAACTTCATTTGAAAGTAAGGTAACTGTGTTTGTTATGCTAAGGAATATGGAGGTGTTTAGGGAAAGCAGAAGTGGTTGTCATACCACATTTAGGATATGATAACACTGGGCTGAAATTAGATCTGTGTGTGCTTTTGTGCTCTTCGGCAGAATGCACTGGTCCTGATGTGCCAGATTGCCTTGCAAGGACATGTTTGGAATGTGGAAGTCAGGTGTCCAGCGTCACAGAGATGGTACAGTGGGAAAGAATTGCCTTCTATACAGGGAGCATCCAGTACTGTGCTTCTTTGTCTGGAATTTAAGGAAAGAGGCGTAGTCAAGTGGTCATGGACTCTGCAAAGAAAAAGATAAGTAGGAAAAGGAGCATTCTAAATCTTTTTACCAGGAAAAGGAGCATTCTAAATCTTTTTACCAGACCAGAACTAATTTATTGCTATGGTCGCCATGACCAGTTCGGTAGAGGTAACCGAATAAGTGACAAGGAAAGGAGATACACACACATTAATAACCCCTAGTACAAGACACATGCATCCTCCCACTCACATGCGAGCACTCACACCCTTGCTCACACTCCTAAACAGCCTTCCATATATAGCTGCTTACACGCATATACATTTTCAACCACATCCTGCCAGACACAAACATTCTCTCTCTCCATCACCCTCATGCTCGCGCGCGCACACACACACACACACACACACACACACACACACACACACACACACTTCTCATCACTACTTAAGTGGACTGAAGGTGAGGAGGATTGCTGCTCTGTGCTACCCCTACTTCACACTGCCCAGATTCCATGTCCGAAGTGATAGGTGCAGAATGCCAATATCCACCTACAGCTGTGCACCTTGTGAAGCATGTCCTTCCTTGAATTGACATATATTCTGCAAGATGGAGTTCATAGGTAAATACTAAGCTATTGGTCTGCAGACTTTTACATGCCTAGCCAATAAGTGGAGATCAGAATCAAGCCTTGTACTTTGCGTCTGCAAGGTAAAGACCTTGACTATTATGCCAACCTCCGAGGGCCTAATTTATTTTGGCTATGCCCCCAACTGCTGCATTTGGATGGATATGTATACATCTGAGCAGCAAACTTACATTTTACTGATGTGCATAGAATGGTGAAAGTTTTTGATGACAATAAAAATATCTATCCTGTGACAAATGTAGTTGTCACATCCCTACTTCTGCTAGACAAGGAAGGATTGAAACTGATAAAAGTATCAGACTGGTACAGACTAATCCAGACAGAATTAATTTGTTTTTGTTGCAAATATTTCTAGCATTGCTTATAGTCAAATTTTAGACTAAGAACATTCTACCAAATGCATTTCTCTGGATTATTGACAGGCTAAGTTCCATAGTGAGATTAATAAAAGAATGATGGGAGCTAGTTCTATACATATGAAATGCAATATTTTTTTATTATTCTGTGCTTTTAACAATTTAATTGTAGTAACATCTGACCTCAAGAATAATGTTTATTTATTTACATTTTTTTTTACAGAGAAACTCCCGGCTGGGAATTAAAACCCCTTTTCAGTGGAGGCCCAGGGGAACAGCTCCATGGTTACATATGCAAAGTTATTATGACAATATGCATGTATCTGTTAAAGCAAAAGCATTTATAAGATTATAACAGAGACATATCAAGAGTTCAACAATGCATTAATTGCATTGTGCAATACACATACATTAAAGTGAATGTTTTATAGAAAGTATAGAAAGACAGTTTTGGAGGTAGCACTGTAGTGCATATACATTAAAATGAATCTTTTATACAAAATTAATACAAAGACAGTTTTGAGCATTGCACTGTACAATACACATACTTTAAATGATTTTTTTTAAATTGGAGGCAATATTAGAGATATGTAGACACTCAGGTAATGAGGGGTAAAGAGTACTGGGTGACCAGGTTGGACTGAAACAAGTGTGAAATAATTAAGAGAGGGAGGAAAAGACAGGAAGATTGTTGTGCAGTGGAGAGGAGAGCCTTCAATAGGGACAGAGAAGAAGATTAATGTGAGACAAGATGGAGATGAAGTCCTGTGAATGATGAGTTAGTGAGGAATATCGAGCAGACGATATGTGGGAGAAGTAGGTGGGAGTCAGAGAGACATGTTTTGGGATAAGAAGTACACAAGCACCTTGAAATTATTAGTGCTGTATCAGGGGAGCATACAGATGATGCTAAGTTTAGAAGAAGTGAGTCTGTACAAGAGATGTGCTGTAGCTGGTGGTAGAAGTACGCTGTTGTGAGGAACAGTGGGGGAGCTAGTTGGGTGGTTCGGAGCAGTGCCTTTGCCATGTGTCAAGAAAACAGGATTTTGCATCCTGTTTGAAAAGTTTTGAAGCATTTAATTGATGGAAGGAGGTTGGGAGGGAGTCCTGTTGTTTTGCTATGTAGCAAGCATATAACAAGTACCCACAAGAATTGCGTGAAGGAGTCACATTTGCCAAACATTTTTCAGAAGAATGGAGAGTACAAGAAAGGATATACCAATGCAGTGGACGACTGAGAGAGGGACAGGCTTTTGGATTGTGGAAGAAGTTTTGTGCTGTTTTAATTGGCTGAGTTTCAGGAGTTTGGGGAGGTTAAGCCAATTTAGCTGTTTGAAAGCTACACAATAGTGTGATGTGAATGCAGGGCTGGTGTCAAACTTAGCATTCGTGTTGTATGATTGCACAAATTTTGCTAGTTGTTGATTTTGTAGTTTGGTAAAGATGTATGTATGAAAAGTCAGAGTTTATCCTTTTGTTCTTTACAAGTGGACTTTTATCCTAATCTGTGAATTGTAAACCAAAGAGTAAAAAAGATCACACAGACAAACCAGTTAATAAAAACTACAAGAGAAAACTAGCCAAGCGAGAGTTTTCACTGTGTGATACCTTAAATCTCCTGTAATAGAGGCCCATGGGATATCGCACACATTTCAAAAAGAAGCCACAGTGTAGGACTGTGGCATAAACAATGCATTGCAAAGTTTTAACAACAAATAACTAGATTTCAGAGACTAAGAGTTTGTGCAAGTAAATATTCCTGCTACTTATGCTTAAAAAGGCAGCATTGAACTGTTAGCCAGTTGTTTCAAATGGGCACTGTGCTTGGATTGTAAGTTCTAAATTATTTGTTTAATGATACAGGTTGTTCCTGAGAGACAACTGTATTTAATTCTTATACTAATATGAAAGAAAATTAATTTAGTCACATATTATTTCAGAGAGTGACTGATAAGAATTTCATCTTTGAATGTAGTGTTGCCTTTCCCATGGTTAGTGCGTTGAGATAACGGAGGTAGGAAAAGTAATTCTAATTAATATAGGTTCATAGGTAGGTACTAGGCTATCTGCCCATGGGCATTTATAAGCCTAGCCAGAGTTTGTCGGCTTTTGCTGCCCCATTGATTAATTAACTGATCCTCTGTCAAGAAGAGCCAATGAAGTGATCCCAGGGGTGTATTTTCTGTTACCCATCCATTCGTCAAGGTTTCTCTTGAAGAGTGTTAGTTAGGGGCTCTGCCTGATGTAATTTAGAATTTTGTTCCAAAGCATGGGGAGTCTTTGTGACTGGAATCTGTCCCTCCAGCATGTTCTAATTATTTTTGTGGCAAGGTTTAGCTCACTAGAGCACATGGCTCGCAGTGACTTGGATTTCTTTAGGTGGAGAATGTCCATCAATTCTGAGTTGGACATGGCTTTAAGTCAGGCAGAGATCACCTCTGTGTAAGCAATATGCCACTGAGTATAGCTGGAGTTTTTTCAGTTGGGCTGCATAGGACATATGTTTGAGGCCAGTAATCCTCTTGGTGAGGTACTTTTGTGGTCTTTCCAGCTGTTGGAAGTGTATGTGAGGTACATCCCAAATGGGGCATTGTACTCTGTAATGGGTCTAATGAGTGACGAGTAGAGGGGCACTATAACATCTTTATTTCTAGATGCAAACCCTTTAGTAATTAGATGGGCCACATAGAAGGATTTCCTGACTACATTGGCAATATGATTGTCAAAGGAGAGATTACTATCTACCTGGGTCCCCAGATCTCTTGTTACCTCTTCTGTATTAAGGGGGCTGCCACCTATGTGATAATTCGTGGGTGTTTTGTTTTTCCCAGATGGGATGAATATACATTTTTTGGCATTTAGTTTGAGGCCATGACTTTGACTCCAGGTGTCCGTCTCAGTAAGGCCCTTTTGGAAGATGTCCATGTCAGCCGGAGAGTCAGTTATGGCTCCCAGTTTGCAGTCATCGACAAACTTGGTTAGCCATAGTCCTCCTATGTTTGCCTGTACTTCTGAGAAGTATATGTCGAACAGTAGGGGTCCCAGGACCAAGCCTTGCGGGACACCACTTGTGACTGGTTTAGAGTCGGACCTGGAGCCTGCTATTCTTACCGTGTGAGTTCTGTCTGTAAGCCAGTTGGCAATCCATCTCATGACGTAGGGGTTTATGTTCAGGCTGGTGAGTTTTTCTGTAATACCTGAGTGGGGAATGGTGTCGAAAGCCTTGATGAGGTCAAGGTAGGCTGTGTGAACACCTTTCCGTCATCTATGACCTTGGTGACTGTCTCAAAGAAATCAACCAGGTTTAGTAGGCATGATCTGCCCTTAAAGCCAAACTGGGTCAGGTCAAGTGTTTGGGGATTCCCAATGTCTTTGTTAATGAGTTCCATGATGATGCGCTCTGTAGCCTTGCAGACCAGGCTAGTCAGGCTTATGGGGCGATAGTTACCAGGGTCAGTTGTGGCCCCTCCTTTGTGGAGAGGAATAACCGTTGCTGTGCACCATTCTATGGTCATGTAGCCTGTGGAGAGACTGAGGTTGAACAGCGTGTTTAGGTGGGGGGTTAGTTCATTCTGTAGTTCGTGCAAGACGCAGCCTGGGACACCATCTGGTCCCATTGACGCTGTGTTTTTGGCTTTTGAAAGGGCTGTTTTCACCTGTGCGTCTGTGATTTTTGGGACACTACACTTTTCCGGTATTGTTGCGGGCCCTTTTGGAGGTGAGAGGGGGGTGAAGTTTGCACTGAATCTATTTGGCAGGATGTTGGCAATATCAGTAGGTTCAGTATATTTTGTGCTATTTTGCACTAATTCAGTGCATATCTGTGAGTTGCCACTTAGATTCTTAACATCGCTAAAGAAGGCTTTGTGGTTATCTTTTGAATCCTTAGCCATTTTTCTTTCGAAGTTAGCCTTGGATGATTTCATGAGGGACCTTAGTTTCTTACTGATACTGATCAGGGATGTCTTTCCTTCTTGGGATTTGCTTTTTTTCTGAACTAGTTTCCTCCTTCTATTGTATAGCCTGTTTATTACAGGGGTCCACCAAACTGCTTTCCTTCTCTTAGAAGAATGAGTCCTGGTTTTGCTAGGGATGGCACGATCCATGCATCCCTGTAGGTGCTCATAGAGTGCATTTGTAAAGGTTTCTGCATCTTGGACAGCATTATCCTTTAGCGTGGGGGCTGTGAAACTTAACACCTCTGTCTTAAGTAAGGTGAAGTTTGCTTTAGAAAAGTTTTTTACTGTGGTTTCCTTAGTTGGGGGTGGTGGTGGGGTGTGGACATCCAGAGTGATTAGTTTATGGTCTGATCTAACCAGTGACGGGTTGACCTCCGGTGTGGAACACCTGTCGCCCATGTTGGTGGTGACCAGGTCCAATATGTTTTCACCTCTGGTAGGGGAGTTTACCAGCTGATCCAGGGCATTTGAGTTGGTGAATTCCAGGAAGCGCTGGGTCTGGGAGTTTGTACTTGAGTAGTTTTCCCAGTGAGTGGTAGGGTAATTCAAATCGCCCAATATCAGGGTGTTCGGTAGGACCTTCATGTTTTCCAGTGTCTCTAGAAAGGTGGAGTTGTGGTCCTGGGTCATGAAGGGTGATCTGTAGCTGGCCACAATTTTCATTGCAGATTTGCCCGATGTTAGTTGCACATGGATGATTTCAGAGGTTTCATGCTGCGCTACTAACCTGGAGGTGTAGGTATCCTTGATGAATATGGATACACCCCCTCCTTTTGTGTTTCGGTCCGTGTTCTGTGGCCGAAACGTGTGGTATGAGTTGTAGCCCAGTAGTACTGGGGTGCTCTCTGGAGCCTTGAACCAGGTTTCAGTTACTGCACAGATGTCGACGTTCTCCATACTGAGGAGTGCTTTGATCGCGTGCATTTTGAGATTTAAACTCCTGGCATTGAGTAGCATAACCCTCAGTTTTTTGTTAATTGTGCTGTTTACAGAAGTGGGTTTGACTTTTGAGCCTTGCCTAAAAAAGGCACTATGGGGGCAGCAAGAGCCTTGGCTAGTATTCGAAAGCCTAGGGGGTGACAAGTGCAAGCAGTCTCTTGCAAAGCAATGCGGCTTGTCGAGCATGTCGTCTTAGGCTGACAGACACTGAATCCCCTTTGAATGACACCAGAAGCTTGGCCAATTGCTGAAATTGATAATTTTTTCTGTGTACTGAGGTATCATTCTTGGTGAGGGCAGGATGATACTCAGGGTCAGGGTCATACCAGCCTGGGCTGCATGATCAGAGAGCTCTTCCATGTCTGTTTTCATGTAGTCCAGGGAGGTACATCCTAGGTCATTCAGACCAACATGAACAATGACAGAGTCGTATTTGTACTTGTTCTGGAGTGACACGAGTGCTTGTGTTATGTGGCGAATTCTGGCCCGGACAGGCAGCTAACAGTAACCTTCTGCTTGTCCAGCCTAGTGAGTGAGACGTCGGTGTGCATGACTATAGAGTGTCCTGTTACTAGTGTGTTAGGTATGTTATTTTGCCTTAAGGGCAGTGATTGTGCGGCACACTGATTTTTTGTTTATGTGTTGTCTGGTTTGTGACGGGAAGAGCAGGTTGTTTGGGTGTCTGCTTTGGAGGTCTCTGATGCTTTTGCAGGTTTTTATTTAGAGCCTCCGAGTATGATTTTGTGTATTTATGTGTATTTTTTTGCCAGTGCTGTTTTAGTAGGTCTGTGTGCAGCTGGAGGTGTAGTGCAAGTGTTAACCTTCTCCTTTTGACTGTCTGTTCCAGTCTTGGGTGGAGACAGATTAGCTTCCAGTTTGGCTGTATAATTGTATCTCTCACATATGTTGGTGTTTTGTGGTAGGAGGAGAGGGTTGTCTGTGTACATGAGGCAGTTGTAACATTGCCTCAGGATACCCAGATTCACCAGCTGGACTGGAGAGTGCACCTGAAGTTGCCCTTTGGTCATGCCTGAATAGTAGGGTGAGCTGCTTAGTCGGTGAGGGGTGAATAAAGAGCCTTGCCCTGCTGGGCAATCAGTGTCAGGGTATATTATTGCTTGCTATTAGGTCTGAGCAAGTGCTGGGCTGTAAGATGCTTTTTGAGTGCTTAGGTTGAGAGTTAGACTAGTTTCAAGGGAAAAACTGAAGAGGAGACTTAGTGGAGCCATGAATAATTTAACAGTGGCTAACCGGCACTGCCTGGTGCGCAAAACCTTGCAAACGCTGTTTTTATAGTGGGGAAATGAAAAAGATATAAATTAGCCCAAAATGGCCAATAAACTACTAACTTCTGGGCTGGAAACACTCCTCCAGGGACAGATAGGTTGCTCAAAGCTCCCCTCTCTCACAGGTGAACAGAGAAACTTCCTTCTATCCAAGTAAGGTATGGGCAACTGAGAAACTAGTATCACAACCCTGAATTCAGCACTAGCCTGAAAGTTCTTTCTTGTACAGCCATGCTTGTAATTTATACAGGTTAGATCAGTAGTCTATCATATGCAGTTTCTATTTTTTATCCTTTCAAAGCTGCAGTGAAGACTGTCACATAATGGCAGAAGGCTGCAGCCAGGCTTTCCCCTTCTGTTTTACTTACATGAGAAGCTACGGGAATAGGAAACATTCAACTTCGTAGGAATTTTACTTAGACTTTTTTTGCCAGATATTGTGATAGAGTTAGAATTGACAAGATTTTTAAATTAAAAACACTTGCCTACCAAATGTGGGGGGTTGGAGGGGGGTAAGCCAGCCTTCAGTTTGGCAGAGGATAATGGATTATTCAGATGTAGTTGTAGCTTGCGTAAGTGAACAAAATTACCTGAGAGCTGCTCATTGTAACTAAAAAGCAGGCCTCCTGCTTGGAATCAGGGAAAATACACAATGCATTTCTTAGTACAGAAATGCTATTATACAGGATGCCTGTTTTGTCTTCATCTGCATTGATAAGGTAAATATGTAGTTGGGGAGCTTGGAACTCTTCTTAGACATGCTCTCTCATTTCTGTAGTAAACACTGTTTAAAATTAATTAGTAATTTAATTGGTAGTACTCCATGTTGGAGGGAACATTTCCAGAAGGAAATTCGACACAGCGTCTCTATGCTGTAGTGAATGTTACAGTGAATACTGCCAGGGCCTGACTCCAAAACAGTTTATGCTTGGTGCATTTTTTTTCAAGTTAGTGAATGATTGAAGACTATTTGCAGCTCTGAAGCAATGCTTGTGTTGATAGAGTGCAAATGACAAACTATGCAAACATAACCTCATCAAGTAATGCCATATGTGAGTATAATTCTGAAAATTAGTACTACAGACAGCACATTTATAAAATAAAAGTAAGAGATGCTGAAGAATGCCAGAAATTATCAACATAAGTAAGCCAAAGTATTATAATTCTAGCAGATGGAGTCCGTGTCTGTTTATTTGGCATTCAGATGGCATCATTGTACACGTGGGTGGTGCAGTGATGCAGAGGTTAGTGAGTGTTGTCGCCTCAAATCAAGAGGTTCTCCAGCTTGCTTTTCAGCTGGGGTGCCTTCTGTGCATAGTTTGCATGTCCTCCCTGCATTTGCATGGGTTTCCTCTGGGTGCTTCAGTTTTCTCCCACATTCCAAAGATGTGCATCTGGACCATTTCTCCCTTGACCTCTACTGAAAATGGGCTCTATCCCAGTTGGACTTTTCCAGTAAACAAATGTTAAATAAATAAATGAATTGAATGTACCATTCCACTGTCCAGGCATTTGGTGAATATATGGTGTAAATGAATAGCTTTATGTACCAACATCAACCATGTCCATTGCATGTCTGGCTGTGGTTTGTATGTATTTCTCATAATGGTACCCCCTGTGATGATGTGGGCAAGTGCCAGCATAGCCAGCTGGAGTTTTGTAAAGAAAGATATGTCCTTTGAATATCAAACTGAGTTATACAAAATGCTTGTTACAAGTGTATTAGAACTGTATGTCATTTGTATATCAAACTAATTTTGTACAGATGCTTGTGCTGAAAATGTATTTGTGAGCTTTGCTTGTGTTGAAATGCATCAACAGTGCACCCTGCTGAAATGAAGGGAAATGTACATGTATTATTGTAGTTGAATTAAATGTATATCTTTTAATAGAGGATGTTGGCACAACAAAGGTTAACCTTAAGAAAAGTTAGGGAAATGTAAATGAGCTGTTAAACCATTAAAATGGTACCCCACAGTACTGAATAGGACTGGAGTCACTGGGTCTGAGGAAGAGCCTTTGTGCTTTAACTCACTGAAAAGAGGGGATACTCCAGGCACTGCCATAAACAGTTGTATGTGTATTGTGGCTGTCTGTGCTAAATTCCTGTCTCAGCTTCAAAGGGGAATACTGTGAGAACCTAGAGTCAGGTGACCAGATGAGGTCATTTTGCCAGCCCTCTTGGACGTTATATTTTAGATATTAAAAGAGGAATCTCTCAGTATTGAGTATTCTGTTTGGGAAGGCTGACTAGAAAGACCCTCACCCACAGCATCTTGCCTTGCGGTAGTAAGTAACTAGGGAACAGTAACATTCTCTTAGATTCAGTCAGGAATGTAGTGTAGCATAGTTTAGAGAGTTTTTCTTTATTTGTTTGAGTTGGTCAGTCTATGTTAATTTCAATATTTTGTGATTTGAACTCTGTTTACTGTAAATATATATTTAATATTTTCCTGTTCTTTTATTATTAAATATATTTAAAACTTTTTATTGTGGCTGGTCCTTGTATAAAGTATCTAACATCTAAGAGTGCTTGTATTTATTTGGTGACACTGTGTGGGCCACTCCAGAAGCTCTAGCCATCTTGGTGAACTACTTCCATTTGTATTAGTATTAATATTACCCAGTATAATTGGACACCCTTTGTTAAGGGCATGGGAGTAGTTGAGTGGGGAGTGTCTGGTGGTGATGATAACTACCTTATAGTTGAGGCAGAAGGGGGCATAGCTAGTAAACCTGTACCAGCCTTTCCCAGGTGTGTATGTGTGTGCGTGCGTGAGTGTGTGTGTGCATGCGTGTACGCAAATCAAATGTGTGTGTGTTTGTGTCAGCTACTTGGGACAGGGTCATGAAGCACTGGGTTTACAGAGAGGGTGCTGGAGGACATGGTTTGGACACTCTGATGAGGACCTAACCCTACCACAGTACCAGTGGGAGTCTTAATGGAGACCTGGAGGGAGACAGATATAGAAACATCCAGACCCTGGGCTGAGTGTTCTCCCTGTGTGCTCTTCAGGGGAATTGTACTTGATGCAGAGAGAGATCTGCATCTGGAAATACTGAGTGTATCCATTTGTCTTCCAAGTGCATATCCCTCTCCAGTGTCAATGGTTAAGATTCAGGCTCCTTGATTGCTGGCCCAGCATGGGGACGACACATATTGGTGGCCATGACATATTGGTAGCAGAGGTGGGCATCACACCAACAAGCAGCAAAAAGGTTTAGGAATATTGTCAAAAATATTAGCTAGTGTGACTTCTGTGATGTCATACTTGTTGTATGGATTACTGTCACTTGTCAGACCTGGGCAAAAATTCATGAAAATGTTACACACACACACACACACACACATCCTAAACACCACAGCCTAAAACTGTAACCAAGAACTCGTATAAAGCTATGCACCCATCTGGAGAGCTGTGTCATAAAAGGAGATACTGCCAGCCAAGCTAGCTGGAATTTTGTAAATAATTATATGTCATTTGGGAATATCGAAATGATTTGTACAAGATACTTGTGTTACAACTTTATTAGAACTGTATGTCATGTTTATATCAAACTGGCTTGTACGGACATATGTGTTAAAGGGATATTTTGTAAAGTGTTTGTGTTTGAGATGCAGCCACAGTGTGCCCTGCTGGAGGACAACAGAAATGTACATGCACTTTTGTAACTGTCTAACTGTATATATTTTAATAGTGGAAACTGGAATACAGGAGGTTAACTTCAGTCCAGCAAATTTTAGGAAAAGAACTGAAATTAAATTACTTTATAGGCTACGCAATAAAACATGGTATCTTTCAGTTTCCAATGCAGCTAGAGACAGAGAGTCTGTACTGAGAAGCTTTCTGTATTGTCTTTAGGGTGAACTAATTACTAATTTTGAAATGTGAAGGAATGCAATTGTTTTATGACTTCCAACACTTGCCAAACATCTGAGGTCTATGTATTTTAGCAGGTAGATGCTAAATGCTACCAGATGCCATCAGTGGTTACTTTGGACCCGGGCACTAGAAGTTAGATGACAAGAAATGATGTTATTCTGCAACCTAGCCCCACAGTAATGTTTGAGATATTAATTTGAGAAGTCTCTTAGTGAGACAGCATTTTGTATTCTGTCTTGGACCTGACAACTACAAGATGCATTCACTGCATCTACCTTGCTCTGTTAGTAAGTTCTTATATTACAGTAATTCTCTTAGTTACAGTCAGGAATATAGTAAAGCTTAGTTTAGATGTTTGTCTTTATTTGAGACTGTCCTGCAATGGTGTTTTAAATATTTCATGTGGTTTTGAACTCTGATGTCACTGTGAATATATATTTAGTATTGCCCTGTTCTTTTATTATTTGTTATTAAATATATTTAAACCTTTCATTGTGGCTGATCTGTGTAGAGATAGTGAGAGTACTTGCATATTTATTTGGTGGACACTGTGTGGGCCACGCCTAATACTCTTGCTCTTGGTCAAACTACCATTTGTATTGGTATTAATATTACACAGTAAAATTGGTCACCCTTTGTTAAGAGCCTTAAAGTAGCTGATAAGGAGTGACTGGTGGCAGTAGAAATTACCTTATAATCTGGGTAGAAGGGGGCATAGCTAGTAAACCTGTGCTAGCCTTTCCCAGGTGTGTCTTTGTGTGTGTGTGTGTGTGTGTGTGTGTGTGTGTGTGTGTGTGTGTGTGTGTGTGTGTGTGTAAATTAAACCTCAGAGTGTGTGCGTCAGCTACTTGGGCAGGGACATGAAGCAACCTCAGAGTGTGTGTGTCAGCTACTTGGACAGGGACATGAAGCTCTGGTTGGATACAGAGGGTGCTTGAGATCTCAGTTTTGTCACCCAGCTGAGATCTCAACTCTGTAGCTGTGCCAGAGGGGAGTCCTATTTGGGACCTGGGGAAAGAGGAACCAGCCCCGGACTGACTGTGGTCTCTGTGTGCTCTTAAGGGAAATTACACTTGATGCAGAGAGCTGCATCTGGAAATACTGTATGTGTACTTGCTATCCTCCCAGTGAACGTTCCTCACTGTTGCCAGTGGTGAGAATTGAGACTCCTTGATTACTGATCCAGTGGAAGGTTGTCACAAGCTGTATGCCCAAGGGTTCTGTGATAAGGACAAATGTTAAGGTTATCCCTACATAGTGAGCCATCTCTTCCCATATTAGCACTCATGGTTCATAACTGCAGCCTTGTTGTGTGGTGATGAGACGCCATGGTACTGGCCCTCCAGGATGTTGTATCGTCTGCACAGATGCATTGTCTTTACCTTGCAGCTAGATGGTTACTACACTGTACCCACTTCAAAATCTGAAAGGCATATCCTGTCATCTGTGCAGGTGTGAACAGAACTTGTATACAATGCTTAAGGATGGTCCATGTGGGGACATGTTTTTTGACTTGCACCATCCTGACCCATACTGTCTTACTACTCCATTATGGATGCCCACCTTTCAGGATGTAAGCTTATAATACTATTGAAGTAAAATATTGTTATATGTTTTCATTATAAAGTGTTGCAGAGAAGTGTACACTAAATAAATCTTGAAAAAGTATGGAGACAGTTCTGTGTCTTTTATAATAACCCGTACGATTTCAAAATGGTGAGGTTTTAGTAATACATTCAGCTTTCCTTCAGATAACCAAACTGCTCAAATATATGCTCAAATATATATATATATATATATATCAAAATATAATTACATTGAAAATGCTATCTTAGTGAAACATTTAACAGATCATGTACGTATGTCAAATAATTCCATAACAACAGAAAACTTTCACCTAAATGAATTGTAAAACTTTTTCCTAGCGTTACTGTATGGGTCAAAACATACCTGTTTTGCTCTGGATTTTAGAGTTGTGGACAATGAGGATATTTTTCATTGGTGTTTCCTGTATCTTTAATGCATCATTTATCTGAGATGCTTGTATTCTACCAGTAGACATTGGTAGCAAAGGCAGGGTATATGTCATAATGAATCTGTAATCTTTGAGAGTTGACAGTTAACCAGATGATTGCAACTGGGAGTGATTGAGTGGTTTTTAATAGTTTCCATCTGGTATGTTAACATGTAGCATCAGAGTAAATACTGATTGCTCATTATAACTGTGTTTTGCTGTATGTGAAGTACAATGTATGTTGTAAGTGTTTTCACATTCTGTGTACAGACCATAAGATGTATAGTGACCATATCATGTGTTAGTATAAGCTTTACTGTAGATAGGGTGCCTTTAGAACTGTACTCCTTTCAAGGCGTTGGTCGGTGGTATTTGCATTTATGAACTGCATAGGGTAATATACCCTGTTGGTCAGATTAACGATGACATGCTCTCAGATATTCCTCTGAGTGTATAGACATTGTACTAGTTGGTGACCTCTGCAGGTTGGAGCAGGCATTCACCTTCAGTACTATCTGTCCAGAGCACTTTCCCAGTTGTTTTGGAATCTGGCCTTCTGTGGCCACATTATATTATTGGAGTGAATAAATTACTAGAACATTACCTGCATTTCTTCATTCCTAGAAAGGGACTGCTTTGTTACTCCTTCAGTTCCTTATAAATATTGCAATGTAATGTACAACTAGAATTCTGTTTCTGATGTGTAACATTTCATGCTTTGTCATATGTAGTATTATTTCACTTTTATGGTGTGTACACTGACCCTTTATCAGTCTTTAAAAAAAGTGTAAGTTTTACAGCTGTTTAAAAAATAAATAGTCACAGATAGGATTTGTTTCTGATGTGAAGCAGACCATTTTTACACTACATATAAAAAGTTCTTAAAATATTTTGTAGAAAAAAGGGAACAGACATGCCTTTCATCACTTCTTTGTGGGAAGTCTTTTAACATGCTGTCTTGACTACAATCCATGTCTAATAACAATAAAGGCATTAACATTTAGTCATTCTCTTTGTGTTGTCATCTTTAACTCCCACTTACACAGACAGTCTCACTCCAAGAATTAAAAATTAATATAGTCAAAGGTGTAAATATGCCATTCTTGTAAAAAAAAAAAAAAATCACAGTTTTGTAATGAACTGAATAATTGTGGAGTGGTTTGTGGGTAGTATTATGTTGTATTTTATTCAAATTTCAGGAGAACATCTGTTAACTCTAGGTTTTGAAGTTAACCGTTACTCATCAGGGTTCCATAAACAACATTATCATCATATGCATACTTTGGCGACATTGCATATAATTGAAGGAAAATATATGATGTGCATAAATAAGGCAGACAAATCTTTTTAACAAATGTATTTTTTAATTGTGACCAAGAAGAAAGTAGTGTGCTTCATTTAGCTATGATAAATTGACAAAACAGTGTACAAACTTAACAACAAACAATAAGCAGTTACATAGATAGATGAAAAATTAAAAAAATGCCTGGAGAACTGTGTTAGCAATAGAGATAATGTCCAACTGTTACAAAATGTGTATGTCTTCAATAAAAAAAAAAAAGTAAGGATGATGGAAAAGCTGCATTTTTGCCGTTCTGATCAAGAGTTTTTCATTTGTACAATAGTGAGGTTTGCAGTAATTAATAGTTAACCAGATGGATAGCCGTGTTGTTGCCTCACAACAAGAAGTTCTCCCGTTCAGTTCTCGGCTGGAGCACCTTCTGTGTGGAGTTTGCATGTCCTCCCCACGGTCGAGTGGTGTTCGAAAGATATGTGTAGTATGGGCGTGCCTTCATTGAAGGTTGGGCGTCGAGCTGGCACCTCGGCACCCATAAAAAATCTACTGCCAATTATTGGCGGACCGGAGTTCTGCTGTGGCAATTCCTAACCGAGAAAAGCCGAAAGAAGAACAATAGTTGACCAGATGACACATGAGAGAAGTCTAAGGTCTGTAACTCTGACTTCCAGAAGTCTGATCACAGAAGTGCAACAGGGAAGTAAAAAGAGAGAATATCAACACTCAGGATACGGCTTTTTAAATCAGTTTTGCAGCACCCCCCTCCCCTTTGATGTGAGGAGATCCCTCCCCATAACACCCTCGCTACTTAACACTGAGATTACTATACTCAGAGCTAAGTTGTTTGTGGTGACATTCTGCTCACTTTAAGAAACACCTTGGGGAGGCTTTGCTCAAGCACCAGCATTTAAAAATTCTCTGATTGGGATTTTAAATGTCTGCTTTCCTTAGAAATGGCATTCAGAGAAATAGTCTCTGGGAATTGGCAGGGGTGATGTTCTTCGTGTTTCACTGTTGCAGTCATCACACTTGAGTTATCCTGCCAGGGGATAGCCCTCAGTCGGCCCGAATACCAGAGGCTTAGTATTTCTGCGTCGGTTGCTGTCACTCCAGGACTGATGTCAGGTCATTAGTGGTATAAAAACAGGCAGCCGACGCCATTACATCAGTCTTTCTTGCCGGGGAGCCTGAAGCAGAAGCAATTCGCACAAGTGCCGGTTGGCTGCTACTTGAGTTTTCTTTTCCGAATTGAAGTTCAAGTCTTCTAAAGATAAGTACCCCGTTGGGGATCCTTTTTTCCTTGCTTTAACTGATGTCAGAAAAAGTTAACAATTGTCTCGCCTGTGGAAAGCAAGTACCACACCAAGACTTCCATTCTTACTGCGTCACCTGTTTAGCCTAGATCACAATGTCCCTCGCTGTCGCTTTTGTGCTTTGTTCAATGCCAGAACTGTACATCGTCGGGCCCTTATTGTAGTTAAATATTTTCACTCTCTGTCCTCGTATTCCTATATGGCTTCTGTAAGCCATCTGACTACCTATCTTCCAAAAAAACATGAGGATAAAGGCAAAGACTGCACAGGTCCAAAACTGCCGACGATGCTTCCGTTAAGCTAGTTGTCAATTCTCCAGTCCTAAGTGAGGCTCTTTCGCAGCCCCTGATGCCTGCTTCTGTGGATTTGCAGGCCGCTACAGAGACCCATTCAGAATCCGGTATACCGAGGGACTCTTCTTTGACTAAGGATCCTGCAGATGTCTCTACCTTGGATGGGTCTGGAGCTGCTGAGCAGGCACCGGCTTCCGAGGAAGTTCTTTACACTATCGATACTCGACACAAACCGACTACTACTTTTGCATCTTCAGTTCTTTCTAAAACTATAGAGTTTCTAAGGCCCAGGGTATGGACTACGCCTAAAAAACCGATGACCCAAGCTCAGGCACCTGCTTCCATGTCTCAATCTCAAATGCTTAAAATGGCGGAAGACCTTATTATGCTTATTATGGAAAGCCAGGCTACCCCTTCCAAAAGAAAAAGAAACTTGTCCCCAGTAGTTTTATCTGAACAGAAGTCCGATGACTCTGAGATTTCTGAATATGAAGACATGCAACATCTCTCTGCTTATGAGGATTCTGATACAGAAGAATCCATACCTTCTGCCTCTCCTGCCAAGGATTTTTCATTTGGTGAAACCCTACATATTTTAAGGGAGCATTTCCAATGGGAATGTCAGGACTATCCCCAGTCAAAAAAGAGACTCAGGAAATTCTTAGATTTACCACAGCACATACCTTTAGCCATTCCTCCTGTCCTAGATGTTGTGGATGATGTTTTTATGGAATCCAGTTTGACTCCTTGCATCCTTCCTCCTGCTCCCAGAAAACCGCACAGGTACTACAGAGTCCCTGACTCTCACAAATTTATTTTCAAAAATCCTATTGCTGACACATTGGTCATCTCCCAAGGACCTAAAGGAATTAAAGCAACCTCGGCTAAGAATCCCACCCCCTCAGACAGGGATTCCCGAGCTTTAGACAGATGGGGTAAACAAGTATACACCTCTGCAACTCTTGCTGTTAGAGCACTAAATTGTCAGTTCCTCATGCTGAGATAGCAGCAGCATACCATGGAACTCATCAAACAAAAAATATCTTCCTTTCCTACTTGTGCAGAAAATAAAGAATTACAAGAGCTTATGCATTCTGCAAGCCAGGTTACTAAGCAGGGTTCCTATTAGATGACAGAAGACGCATTGTATCGAATGTTCGAACTTAAAACAACGAAAAGGCAAAATAGCAAAGCGGCTTTTAAGCTAATTCTTTCCCCAGGAAAAGAATTTGCTTGACCGCTTCCATTACTTCGCCATTTTTGGCACTCTAGTGCGATCTCGGAGTTGGTATATTTAAGTAGAGGGGTGTGGGAGGCAAAGCCCCCCACTTTATGTATTCTTTCAATTTTTTTTTCTTTTTGTTTTTTTTTTTTTTTTTTTGGAACAGCAAGGGAAAAAAAATCGCAGTTCTGTGCTTTCAAGATTGTAAGCTTTCACTTACATGAGGTAGATTATTCATTGTTCACTTTAAGAGTTTGATAATATAATGTAGACCCACTAAGCACACCTTGCAATGTGGCTTTGACGTCCTAAAAGCATCTTGCAGGGCAGCAGACACTGGTTCTGCCCTTAGAAGGCATGCTTGGCTTAAGGAACAGACCTTGCCAGACCATGTCAAATCAAAATTATTGGACGCACCATTGAACAAAGACAATTTGTTTGGCACCAAGGCAGACGAGGTCTTAAAAAAGATGGAAGAAAAAGCTAAATCTATGCAGACAGTTAAATACTTTTTACAAGTCCAGCCTCCAAGGCTCAGTAGGCATTGCCCCTCTAAGCACTGGTTGTTTCCATCCGCCT
The DNA here is from genome assembly GCF_019279795.1 of Protopterus annectens. Lineage (NCBI taxonomy): Eukaryota > Metazoa > Chordata > Ceratodontiformes > Protopteridae > Protopterus > Protopterus annectens. The sequence goes on from NC_056733.1 coordinate 1,766,617,730, forward strand.
CCAGGCCAGCTCAGCCAAGACCCAAGGGAAGCAGTCCCCCCAGACAGCATTCCCAGGGAATGCATAGATCTAAGCAATGGAGTTCCTCCTTTTCAAAAACAGGGAGTTCTAAGCTACCCCTTATGGTAAGAACTCACAATGACTTTACACCTCCACCCCTTACCTTTGCCCACCTGCTTGTGCTCCTAGGAGGAAAACTCTCCTTCCATGCAAACAACTGGTCCTCTATTACCAACGACCGATGGGTCCTCAGCATAGTGTCCCAGGGATACAAATTTGATTTCCACACTCTGCCAACCCCAAAAGGGTTTCCAGATCTTCTTCCAAACCAGTGGGCAGAGGCCAAAAAGCAATTCCATTCCCTGCTCTCCATGAGGGCAATACAACATGTTCCTGCAGACCAGATAGGCCAAGGTTTCTATTCTAGACTCTTCCTGGTACCCAGAAAAGAAGGCACCTGGTGCCCAATCCTCAATCTATCCATCCTAAACACCTTTCTGGTGATATCAAAAATGCTCACCCTCCAGCAGCTTCTTCCTATGTTTTTCAAGGATTCTTGGTTAGCCACCCTAGACCTAAAAGAGGCCTACCTACACATCCCAATCAGGGAATCTTGCAGGAAATATGTACGTTTAAGGGCAGGATCTATGCACTTTAAGTTCGCTGTGCTTTCCTTTGGCTTATCCACTGCTCCCAGAGTTTTCACAAAATGCCTGACTCCAGCCATTGCTTTTTGTAGACAAAGAAATATTCAGATTTACTCCTACTTAGATGATTGCCTGATACAGGCAGACAGTCAGGAAAAGTTGTTACACCGCCTGACCTTTGTAAAGGACCTACTGACCTCCCTGGGGTATACTATCAATGAAAAGAAATCAAGACTAGTCCCCACACAAAAAAATGTATTCCTGGGAGCAAGCCTGGACACAGCATCCCAGATGGTATTCCTTACTCCAGGAAAACAAGCCTACCTGACAGGCTGCTTCTTTCAACTGGCCACCAGAACCCAGTTATCCACAAGGAAAATCCTGCAAGTTCTAGGGTTCATGGCCTCCCGCATTCTACTCATTCCATATGCCAGACTGCATATGAGGAAACTACAGTGGTACCTAAAATGCCTTTGGTGTCAACACTCTCAAGACCTGGAAACTATCATACCTATGATACCCTGTCTAAGGAAAGATTTTCTTTGGTGGGCAGCAGCATGCAACCACAACAAGGGCCTTCCCTTTTCACAACCCCACTCTGCTAAGACCCTAACCACAGATGCATCAGACTGTGCCTGGGGTGCACACCTGGATGGCAGGTGCATTCAGGGCCATTGGAGCCCAAATCAAATACATCTGCACATCAACCAAAAAGAGATGCTAGCTGTTCAGCATGCCCTGACAGCTTTCAGACCCCTACTGTCCCTGGGGCCCCTAGTGATCAAAACAGACAACCCCACAGTGATGTGGTATATCAACAAGCAGGGAGGGATTCACTCTTATCTTCTCTGCAGGCTCGCCATGACCCTTTGGCACACTGCCTCAGCCATGCAAATACACCTGCTAGCACAATTCCTGCCAGGCTCCCTACACTCTCTGGCAGACAACTTAAGCCGAAACCTGCTAGACCCACATGGGTGGCAGCTAGACTGCAGAACCTTCAACTTTGTAACCCAGAAATTGGGCACCCCAAAGGTGGACCTCTTTGCCTCCCACTCCAATCATCAGCTCAGCAAATTCTGCACCAGGGAACCTCACAGCAAGCCTTGGAAAGTGGATGCTCTGTCCTTTCAATGGATAAACCTCTCAATCTGTGTATTTCCCCCTCTACCACTCATTTCAAGGGTACTGCTCAAAATAAGGGGGGAAAAACCAAGGGCAGTCTTGCCCCAGACTGGCTGCACCAGCACCGGTACCCACTTCTGCACTGCCTGTCACCCCTGCCACCATGGCACCTACCTCAGATCCCAACACTCCTGACCCAGAAGAATGGAAAGTTCATGCTTCCACAATTGCAGACCATGAACCTGGCAGCCTGGCTTATTCGCTAACCTCTCCTCCAGCTGCCAGCTTAAGTAAACAAGTCCTGGATGTTATATGTGAGGCCAGACGCCCCAGCACTAGAAAATCCTATGCTGACAAGTGGAAAAGGTTTTGCACCTGGATCCAGGCTAAGGGAGCCGAAACAGCACAGCCCTCCCTACCTGTTATCCCGAATTACCTAGCAGACCTACTACACAGGGGTCTATCCTTCTCTTCTATTAAAATTGATGCCGCTGCCATCATTACAGTACAGAGCCACCTCTCTTCTCACACCCTCTCATCAAACAGTTCCTAAGAGGTGCTAACAACTTAAGGCCACCCAGAAGAGCTCCTACCCCAGCTTGGGACTTTAACTTTGTATTGGAAAAGTTCACCCCCCCCCCCCCCCCCTTGAGCCTGCAGCTTCAGCAGACTTAAAATTCCTCTCTTGGAAAACAGCCTTGCTTCTGGCCATCACTTCAGCTAGAAGAGTTTCACAGCTACAAGTACTCATGGCTGTAGAGCCCTTCATCATTTTCCATGCTGACAGGGTCTCCCTCAGGACTATCCCATCCTTCATGCCTAAAGTGGTGTCCATTGTGGCTCTCAACCAATCCATTCATTTGCCCACCTTTTTCCCTAACCCACAAAACAAGGGGGAAAGGATTCTGCACTCTCTAGATGTGCACAGACAGCTAAGATTCTATCTGGATAGGACTAAATCTTTTAGAAAAACTGACCAAATGCTAGTCAGCTTTGCAGCAGGGGCAGAGGGAAAGGCCATATCCAAATAAACAATCTCCAAATGGATAGCACACTGCATCCATTTCTGCTACAAACAGCATGGGAAACCGCCCCCAAAGGGGGTCAGGACGCATTCCACCAGGGCAACCTTCACCTATGCAGCTTTTCTCAGAGGGGTCCCCACCAGGGACATCCTGGAGGCTGCAACATGGACTTCTGTTTGTACCTTCACCAAGCATTACCACCTGCCTATCTTCTCCAAATCCAGGCCAGGCTTTGCCACCACTGTCTTACAGGGCACCATAGCCAGCCTCCAGTCTTCTTGACTGCCTCCACCCTTTTCTTCAGCTTTGGGAATCAACCCAAGTGTGATGACTGCACCAGTGAAACACAAAGAATATAGTAGAGTTGTGTACACTTACCATAAATGTAGATGTTCGAGTGCGTTCACTGTTGCAGTCCTGGTTTCCCACTGTTGACCAAAACCATCCTGCTGCCAGTAGAGGTGACTGGCAATGTGAACAAATCTAACTTTATTATTTTGTTTAGAGCCTCATATTTGCCAATATATTAGATGTGCAGTCTGTGGGCTTTTTTATTGTGGATGTTGTAAGCTTTTCTAGCCTTTTCTGTAACTGTTTGAAGTCTGAGACTAAGAAGTGTAAGTCTTGGAGCTCAGAACAGAGAACTGAATGTGCAAAAATCAGATTTCATATACTTTCTGATTCTTGGAGTATTCCCTTTTCTCAAAGGTGTGATGATCTCAAGTGTTACTATATATATATGTAGCAGGGGGTTTGTGGGGGTACAGTCATCCACACAGGGGGTTGAGTAGGAGGGGCAAGCCGTTTTTCGAAAAAGCAGCTTTAAATTAGAGTAGCAATTTTCAATATTCACTGTTTTCCTTTAGCTTCACTTTTCTTTCTTTTAATGCTGGGATTTGGAAATGCGAGTCGAGGAATTACAAAAAAAGAGCATAGTTTTTAAGCCAACTCACTAAATAGCATGCATATTTGCTGATGGGGTTGTTTGGGGGGGGGGGGTTATTTTTCCTTTTACCCTGGTGGCAATTTATATTGGACAAGGGTATAAGGAGCCCAGCCTTTGGCATGGCAGATGTGAGAAGTCTTGCATGAGATGGGAAAATTCATTTTGAGCACTTAGCATTTTTTTTGTTTGTATGTATGTATGCGTATACACACACACATGTATGTATTTATATGGTGTGTATATATGTGTGTGCTGTGTGTGTGTTTGTATGTGTGTGTGTATATGTGTGTATGTATATATATATATATATATATATATATATATATATATCTATATATATATATATATATATATGCGTGTGTGTGTGTGTGTGTGTGTGTGTGTGCATTTGGAAGTCCATTCAGTAAGTTTGCCTTCAAACCATACACATTGGTCTTTCAACTATTATGTATCAGAAAGTTTGTCAATATTTATCTGCCATTAATGTCACTCTCTTTCTGTATGTCATTCTTTCTCTCTGTATTCTGTGTTATTAGATTGAGCATAAAAATCCAAAAGATGATTAGTAGAATTTAGTCAGTTAATAATGTTCACTGTTCTCAAGTATGCCTTTTTTTGTACCTTTAGATCCCATAGCCTGTTTTTAGCAATAACCCTTGCATGCCATTTTTGGGGAAAAGATTGATCAAAGACTACTCCGATCTGGTAGATGGATAAATTCGAGTAAAGAGTTCTTTATTCATTTTGTCATTTTTAGGTGATTTTCATTTTTTGTCATTTTTAGGTGATTTTCATTTTCCCTGAAACAACTTGGAGCCCCAGAGTATAAGAAGTGTTTGTTTAGCCAGCAGGCTAGCCCCAGTTTGCCCCACCTCAGTAAAAGGTTTTGCTAGACAGAATTGGCCTGTTATTGTCTTACCACATTTACTCAATTCCTAATGAGATGTAATATGAGTTTTGAACATACAACAGTTTTGACTGTTCATGGATTTTTATGCTAAATCTACTAACACAGGTACAGAGAAAGAGAGTGACTAATAGCAGGTAAATATTGCTAAACTTTCTGTTTGGCCTGTTTCTTTGTAACATGTTTAAAAAGTAGAGCAAAGCACCACCTCATGTTTCTGATTAGAAACTGTTATATATTCGTCTTGTACATTGAATTCTGACAGTGTTTTTGACCCAACTACTTCTTCAAAGTAATTATTGCTTGCCTCCACTATTAAAAGAAACATTAATTAATGAATGTTTGCTTCTGAGCAGTTTTGCTTTTAACCATCAGCCTGCATCCCTTATACCTGCTTGTGCCTTTTGTTTACATGAGATGAGGACTGAGGGGGGTGTAACAGAGCTGAATCACCCGTGTATTAGATATGAGTTATCCAAATGTTGTCCTACCAGAAGAAATGGGTTAAACATGTAAACATGACAAAAGCAGGAAGAAATTACATACTTAATTCACACACAAGTCCTACACATAACCAGTGTCAAGGTGTAGTTAGATAAAGATCTGACTATGACCCAGGTGATCAGGGTTCAGTTACTGTCTGAGGCTCTGGCAGAGAGGGATGGGCATGCCCATCGGGGCGGGGGGGGGGGCAATTTGTATGAGGATTCCCTATTCTGATCCTTGGTGGAGCCTGAGAATGTTGCTGTAAGAGGCCATGGTCCATGGAAGGGAAAGGATGGTGGACCTGGCTGAGCTGTTGCTGCTGTTAGATGATACGTTGCATAGTCCCAATTGGCTCACCCCTCAGATGAAACCACTTAGCTGCAGGGTTGGGGGATAACAGGATTGGCCATTAAAGATGATAACTCTCTATCTGAAAGTGGATGGCAGGACCCCCTAGGATGCCGGAATTAAAGAAAGTCTGGGATATAGGGAGAAACAGGATGACACAGCAATGGACATGGGACACCAAGGTACACACTGTAAGAATAAGCAAGGGAGCAGAAGTTGCTCAAAAAATATGTGAATCCTTCACATAGTGGGAATGGGAGCTGTGTCCCAAAGCAGTCCATATCTGTTGAGATCCCAGTGATGCGCTGCAGTTTTCTAGAATTCTACTTAACCTGTTTTGTAGACTTAAGTCCTTTCCCTTCAAGGTATCCTTGTTTAGTGTAGGTGCTACAACTGTACAAGTGCACATATGAAAGCTATAATACATGCATGCATTCATTGTTCCTGAGCTGGCAATTGCCCATGCCAGGAAGATATGGTTATGGCAACTGCCAGATTTATAGCAAATGAACTTCAGGATAGAAAAGTATAGAAAGGGGAGGCTGACAAAACTGAATGGGAGTCAGAAACTAATGCTGAAGTTCAGAACAGGATCTAAGTTGAACTGGTATTGACTTTTGTTTAGCTGATTTTGATGAAGTAATAGCTGCATCTCATCTGTAGTCTCTCATCTGTTCGTCAGACGACCCCTCAGTTAGCAGTACCTTGCACTCATGCTACAGTGCCAGGTCTTTTACATTGATGCCAATCTGTTGAGCAACCTTCTCCTTGACCCACAGAATAATTATTTCCCCAATATACTTACACTAAGAAAACACCTAACTAATAAGTGGTATATTCCCAACTAAAAATCCAGGTTCAAGTATGATAGTTAGACAAGTAAAACTGAACAGTGCAGCTGCTCCATCTATGCTATGGATTTATTTCTCATCCCTGATTACCACTGCAGTATGCCTGCACATTGTGCCCCAGTGTGCAACATTAAACATGTTTGTGGCTTTAAACAGTGTAGTCTCACACCATGATCCCTCTACAGTGATTTACTTTATAAAGTTTAGACAACTTTTAGTATCTTGCTCCATAAAAACAAAATTTTTAATAACTTTTATTGGGACTAGATTCCGAAACACAATGCATTGTTACTTGCAAGGGGTATTTTCAGTGAAGAGCAATTAAAAATGTCCAACAGTAGTTGATTTTTTTTTAGCCTTCATTAACTGCTTGTTACTTAGCCTGTTGGCACTGAACAACTATATTAGATAGTAGGAGTGAGTCATAGGATCGTAAGATGTTGCTAGTCTAATGGCCGCAGGGCCCTTACAAGCCTAGCCAAGTTCAACCTGTGTTCCCAAGGGTGTCTGGTTCAAGCCAGCACTAAAATCAGCACCTATTGCCCCTGTCCAAGATGGACACAGGTGGAACCCCCTGGGGTGAATTTCTGGTTACCCATCCAGTCATCCAAACTGCGCTTAAGTAGGGCCATTGAGGGCCTTTGTTTAACATGAATAGGATGCTTGTTCCAAAGGTGGGGCAACATCTGTGAGGTAAATCTGATTGTGAATTTGCAGCATTTTCATCAAAGCTGGGTCAGAGATTGCTCTATATGCAAGGCATAGGTCTTCTCAGAGCAGTCTGTATATACAGTCGCAGAGTAAAGTGACAATGATTTCAGTCTGTCTGCATAAGACAGATTTTCACAGTCCTGAATTTTCTTCATAAGGAACCTTTGTAGTTTCTCCAAATTGCTGCAGGTGTTTGGAAAGGAACATACCAAAGGGAGCATTGTGCTCTGTTATTGGCCTGATGAGGGAAGAGTACATGGGGGTTATAACCTTTTTTTTTTTCTGGAGGCAATGCCCTTACTTATAAGATGAGCAATATGAAATGCCCTTCTTACCACTGTTGAGATATGGTGATCGATGTTAAGGCTGCTGTCAACCTATGTGCCCAGATCCCTTACCACTGACTGTGTACTTAGGGTATTGCTATTGATGTGGTAGTTTGTAGGAACATCATCCTTGCTGAAGGAGATAATGCACTTTTTTGCATTAAGTTTAAGACCATGACTTTGACACCAGGCATCAGTTTACATAAGACCTTCTTGCAGGATGCTGACATTTTTAGGGGTTTCAGTGATCACTCCCAGTTTAGTCATCAGCAAATTTTGTCAGCCATAGTCCTTTAGTTTTAGCCTGCATAGATTCCAAATAGCAGGGGTCTCAGAAATTATCCCTGTGGAACACCGGTTGTGGGTCTGCTGGAGGAGGGGGGAGTCCCCTATTTTGACTGTATGAGTTCTATCAGTGAGCCAGTTTGCAACCCATCTGATAGTATATGGGTTGATACCCACCTGGGTAAGTTTATCAATGATGTCTGAGTTGGGGATTGTGTCAAAGGCCGGGGGTAAGTCTAGGTAGGCCGCATGCTCAGATTTACCCTCATCTAGGGCTTTGGTGACTGTCTCAAAGAAGTCCACCAAGTTTAACGGGCATGATCTCCTGTTGACAAAGCCAAACTGGGGGGGGGGGGGGTCCAGCATTCATCTTTATTAATAACGTCCATGATGATTTGTTCCATGGCCTTGCAGATAAAGCTGGTCAGTCTATTGGGTCTGTAGTTCCAGGGGACTGTGGATGCACCCCCTTTGTGCAAAGGGATGACTGTAGAAGTACAATCTGCAGTGATGAGCCACTGAAAAAAGACTGGTAATGGATGCTAGTATTATATTATCACTGCACCAAGCCAGTGATGTCAATAAAATGCAAAGAAATTTTCAGCATAGTGCTGCTGTAACTGACCTGTGGAGCTCTTACAATGTTTGGCAGCAACATATTTGAGCTGTGAAATGCATCTTTGTATTTACTTAATTTGTGAAGAAACTTACCTGAGTGTACTGTGCGTTCTTCCATGCCCCACCTCTCCTAAGGCGACATCAGTGTCACAGATTACCAGGATGTTAGCATGCAACTTAATGTGTCATGGCAAAATTCCTGTTTTGATTCCTCATGAGGTCTCCTGTTGGAGACAGGTTAATAAAATGCAGTCTCTCATTCCTCTGTAATGTTACAGTGTGGCAGCAATTGTAATAGAACTTTTTTTTTTTTTTTTTTCTGTATGTGGTTTTCTGGGCTCTAGCATAAAACTTCTTGTTGCTAGGTGATTTGTAAGCTTATAGTCAGTATTTTTTCTTGGAGCAGTAGCTATGCCGACTGATATCTCTTCATTGCCTAAGCATTTTGACACTTGTGGAAGCTTGACTTATGACTAGTAATAGACCTCACACTCGCATGTCATAATAAATGTTTTTTACATAATGCTTTCAGGATGCTCAGAACAGTCCTTGACACAGACAGAGAAATGGGATTGTACATTTAATCACACTTAAAAGTTCATTGCTGTGTTTTGTCTTGTCAAAAGAATTTTGAAGCTATTCTGTAATAGATCCAGTTAAGCATAATTTGACCATGTCATTGAGTAAGCTGACAAATGAAACGGCCTTGAAAGGTTGTTGGGTTTTAAACTTTTTTTAGTGCAAGGTTTATTTTTCTAAACCATGCAGGGAAAATGTGAGTTGTGTGATTACTGAATGCACTGTAATGTCCTCTGTGGGAAGACCTAGATATTTAAGAAATTGCAGACCTCATTTGGTACGTTAGTAGTAGCAGGAAGTACTGCATGTTCTTGTTTGTAATTCCCACACAGGGATATGAGGTACTTCAGTGCGTTCACTGGAATACTGAATACTGCCTTTCTTCTTTATCTGGCTGCTGATTTGGAAAGATTTGTATTTGGCAAAGTCTGTGTGAAATTATTTCAGTTTTAACAGGTCAGAATAACCTTCTTATGCAGCAAGCACAAAAGCTAAAACCCTGCTTTCATCCCCTTTCTGTTTCAAGCATTTTTTTTTTTTTTTTTTTTTTTTTTTTTTTTTTTTTTTTTTTGCAGAAAAGGCATGTTATGTGAAAGACTGACATTTTAGCAGTTGTTATAAATGCCTACTGCACAGGAAAGGGTGGTGTATGATACTACTTCCATTATCATGGGAACTTGCACATTTGCTTAGGATAAAATTGGGTTATGGAATTTCTCTCTCTGGGATTTTTATATAATCAAATGACTTCTTGCTATGTTGCTAGCTTTGACTGTTTTGCTGGCAGCCTACTGTGGTTAAGAACAAAAATCTGATTTGCACATGCCAGTCTGCTGGTTCACTAAAGCACTTCAGTGAGGATTCCTAAGGAGAGACTTAAACTGATAAGATTTTTTCACAAGTCTTATTTGTGTGTGTGTGTGTGTGTGTGTGTGTGTGTGTGTGTGTGTGTGTGTGTGTTGGTCCATTGGAATGTTTTCCTTGTAGAGCTATCATTTGAATGTGAGATCAGTGGAAACATTCCTGTTTAATCATAAGTCACAGTAAGCACTCCTTCTTGACATGTTTCACATAAGGAGGCTTTAGGGTCCAGACAGGCACAAATACCCATATAAGATCAGAATAAATAAATAAATAAAACTACAGCTGCCATTGAGACATGTTGCCATGGTAATTTTAAGAATTTCAGTTTTAAACCTCTGCCTTTTCATGAACTTCACTACAGGGATTTCAGCAGTGGACTCCATACTATACTGTGGTTTGAAACGTAACACATTTCTAAGGAAGGCCGTGAATTGCCATTCTGATGCTTTCACTGTGTACCACTTTTACAGCAGTAAGTATAACAGGGAGCGCTGAGTTTCACAATGTCGTGTCCATTCTTATTATGCACTTATACTTACAAAATGTGGCTTCTGCAGTACCAATAAATCTTCCTCTAGAGGCAGAGACTGTTGTCACTTGTACACTTTCTCGGCTGCATTCATTGTTAAGTGCTGGGTGATTGCCAATGTATACACAAGACAATACATTTTCTCTTCTGCACTCAGTGTTAACTGCTGCCTGATTGCCTTTGTATATAAAGGACTTACTGTCACACTTTATCTGTATTGCTAAATATGTGCATTTTGTAAATAGAATATATTGCATGTGTGGGTACATTTGACTTGTTCTTTCTCCAGCTGTTGTGTCCTTTACCACCCTGCACTGTGGTATTTTGCTAACCTGTCTGGGTTGTACGGCACTGCTGTTCAGTGACTTAAGGTGTATTTTATTTACATAACGGTAGCATGTCACTTTGGGAATTTCTACACTAAAGCAACACCTGTGTCTTGTAATACCCCTTGCGGTCTTTATAGTCATAGTTTTTTCTAGTATGTGTACTGTCAGAGAGACGGACAGAACAAGGCAGTGTAGCCTGGGGTTCACTGCTGAGCTGCTGATTCCCTTGATTTAGTTCCATTGGTCTCTGTGTTTACAAATAATAACCTTTTCCCTAGAAGCTCTTCTGCCACTGCTGTGGAAAATGGAAGATTTAAGGAAGAGATTATGATTACACACAATCCCAGAGTTTTTCAGCTTTCATCCAGAGTTATCCTTTGGTTTATTTGCATATATTAAGGGATTGTAATGTGAGCTTGGGTGAAGGTACTGTGACAAATGTTGTCATTATTATAGATGGATTTACTGTTTAAAGAATATTAAATGGATTTGAGCCATGATTCTGTGTGTATATATATGTGGGTGTGTGCGTTTCACTGTAATATATATGATTTGATATGTCTGGAATTTTAATCGGAACTCTGTTTCACATAATTTAGAGTAAGTTTCTGATGGTCTCAACTAGCATACAATATATGGTAACCTGGGAGTTTATACTGCTTGGTAAAAGACTACATTGCCAGAATTTTGTAGCTTGCTTTGAGCGTTAGCTAAATCTGAATCGGATTTACTGAGCTAGCAAGTCTTACTTGGCCTGGTGCATTCCTCAAAAATCCTTCTTGTTCTTTGCCATCCAGTGTGCTCTTCGTGCCCTCTAACAAAGCCTTCTTAAGGCTTCCAAAAGCCAGACATCACCTGACTACCGAGACAGAGATTTAGCAAACACTAGAGTTCTACATTGTAGAAATAGCTGATGTTGTATTTATATGAATGTAGCTAGAATGAATTTCAGGTGCCAATGCATGCCTTTCCCATAGCATTTATATATATATATATATATATATATATAAATATATATATATATATATATATAGATATATATAAATATATATATATATATATATATATATATATATATATAAATATATATATATATATATATATATATATATATATATGTAAATATAGGGATTTTTAAATGCAGGCACTGTGCTATGATCAGTGTACTGAGCTGAGAACTGTTAATTTCATAACTTGCACAGACTGTGTTAATGGACAAAACTGTCTTGCCTTCCTTATGCTTTTGCCTTCGACAGACACACACATATTTTCTTCTAAACTGCCTAGTCTAGTGAATCAAGGTGTATCTGTCAACTGTCCATATGTTTGCTCATATTTTTAGTCTGGCCCTCATAAAGTTGTGATTTTTCTGGAAAATATTGGCAAATCATTGAGGACTGAAATCGGAAAATAATGACAGACATTTGAATTTTAGATTTCATACCCTTTAGAAAATTCACGTTAATGTAAAACATGTTATTTTATCAAATTTCTATGTCTGTAAGAGCAATATTTAAAAATGTTCCCTATTTTTGGGCCTTTGTCCCCCCATTATTTATGTCTTTGTCCAGATTTCTTGCTGTAAGAGGTTAAGATGTATGAATCAAGGTCAACTGAGATAAAGAAATGGAAAAAATCTTCCCAGCACCCAGTTCTGCATCTATCCCCTACACTGTTAATGGTGACTTGTGCCACAAATGTCACTTGAATGTGTTTATTTTCACCAAATAGTGACCAGATCTGTGGCACATAGTAAGTGTTTAGGTGGGATGAAGGCTGTCCAACAACTCCTTCTCAATGTTGTCACTAAACTTAGTCTTGAAAAGGCATTGCATTGATTAGCTTTGTTTAAAAAAGTGAGTGGAAAGCACTCGAACTCCATGCCGGACTGAACTTTGGAGAATATTGCTGAGGTACTGCCATTTTTATAGCTCCAGCCAGTGCAGGAGCAGTACTTTCTGATGTGCTGTATTTAAATGGGGTGCATACCTCTCAGCTGTCCAGATTTTTGAAGAATGTCGATTTTCTGCCTAATATTTTTGGCCTGTTCCTCCTAAAATTATGGTTTTCTGACAAATCATTGGGAAATCACTGAGGACTGATGTCAGAAAATAATGACAGACATTTGACTTTTAGACTTCATACCCTTCAGAAAATTCATGCTAAAGCAAAACCTGTTCTGTTTAAAAAGTTTCCCTATTTTGGGGCCCTTTTCTCTCCATTAGTTACAGCTTTGTGCAGATTTCTTGCTCTAAGAGGTATTATGGGGTGATATGGCAAGGCAGTAACTGCTTCAGCTCGGCAAGCAACTGCACAGTAACTCTAAAATGCTACTGTGACTGCCTTGTGTGAGCCAGCTTCAGTTTTGTTTCTTTGTGATGAGAAGTAATTGATGGCTAAATATCAATAGGTACTGCTAAATGACATTAGCACGTGTTCTTTTTTTTTAGTCTTGTGAATTATAAATATGCCACCCCCTGCAGTTATAGTGTATCCTACGTGCATGGAAACATAATTAATTCAGATAAACACAGTCCAAATGCTAAACAGGTCATGTATCTTTGTAGAGATTCCAGTTGTGATAGAACCTTTCAAGTATGAGTACACCTTGTGAGTATAATCAAGTTTTTCACACTGAAAAAGCTGCCTCTTATGAAGTAACTTTGTTTAGACCAGTACCTGTGGTTGACTACTACCAGGTAATGTTCCTTTTGCCTGCAGTGATTCCTGTCATGCATTTTACAGCCTGTTGATTTGGTTAACTATTTATTCAACCTCTGATAACTGCAAGTGGCATACATAGTCAAGATAAATTTCTAGATTTGATCTGACCTTCAGCCGAGGGAGACATTTGACACTGGTGAATAAAAACGCAATGTAGCATTTGTTTATTTTGGTTTTGTTGTTAGCCATGTTGGGCATTGCGCTTTTTCAGAGGGACTTCATGGAGAATACTCCTGACCAACCAAATGTGGTGCACGCAAATAATTCCTTTTTAGTATGCCATGAAGATATGAGGGCCTTGTGTTAGTGACAGTTCTGAATAAAATGTGTGGCCTTTTATTAAAGACTGTTGCTACTGTTTCTCTGTAGCACAGTATTATCATATGTCCCTTAAACTTTTTGGAGAGCACTCAAGAATTAAGAGTTCAATAAATAATAATAATCCCACCTTTCAGTGTACAGGTAGTCTAGATACCGTAAATGTAATAACATTAACTTCTCTGCATACCTCTCAATCTCTTAGTGCAGGAAATCTGGACAAAGCCTAAACTAATGGGGAACAACGACCCACAAATAGGGACATATTTTAAATGTCACTCTTAAACCTATTAAGTTGGTAGAATAACATGATTTGTGTTAGTATGCATTTTCTGAAGGATATAAAGTCTGAAACCAAAATGTATGTCACAGTTTAGTTACTTCATTCCTCATCTATTTGCCACAAAAACACCAATTTTGAGGTGCAAACTACAAACATGAGGCAAAAATCTGGACCGATGTATGTTTCTCTGTTGCAAGCAATTCAAAAACATGTAAGGCATGCAACACAAACTGAACAGAGTGAGATGATAACATGAATGAGCAATTGCCTCGACGAGATTGTCACAGGGACATCTTGCACAAATATGATTTGGATAGCAGGTTTAGTAGAGTACAATTCTTCTTTTTCTTCTTCTTTTGGCTTTTTCTGGTTAGGGGTTGCCACAGCAGATCACCTGTCCGTTCATGATTGGCAGTGGAGTTTTACGGTGTTGAGTTGCCAGCCTGGTGCCCAACCTTCCCCGGAAGGCACACACACTCATGTCTAGGGCCAATTTGGAGTATCCAATCCACCTACAGCATGTCTTTGGGATGTGGGAGGAAACTAGAGCACCCGGAGGAAACCCACGCAACCACAGGGAGGACATGCAGACTCTGCACAAAAGGCACCCCAGCCAAGGATCGAACCTGAGAACCTCTTGCTGTGAGGTGGCAATGCTAACTGTTGCACCACTGTGGCCTCCCTTAGTAGAGTACAATTGAAAACCATAATAATACAAATTAGGGCACCAAATTTAGAGCTAGGACAACAGTGATTCAGCTAGGCAGAAAGATTTTGGACTGTTTTTTGCATTGCCATCTAAGTAGAAAAAGTGATCTTACACTGTGGCTATGACCATTTTAGAATTCCTTTGTTTTCTGAGTTGAGGGACTCACTCTTTTCACAGTGTGAACATAGCATATAAAAGGATTTAAAAAAGTAGTTATCAGTTGTTTCTTGTCTTCTTTCTGCGATTGTTAAATTACAATGTAAATGTGTGCCTTCTCCCCTTAATCAGTTAGGTGATATTCTTAAAACACAGTAGCAGTGCTATTCCCTTCCATTATTATGCATATTTTGAAGAAGGTGGCCCTGTTATTTATTTCATTCTCCTCTGCAAGGCTTAGTACTATTTTGTTACTGTAATGTTTAACACCATGAGCCTGCACTGACTGGGATAACACACGTGCATAGCTTTGAGCAGTATGATGCCTCATAGGTTCATAGGTTCATACTAGGCTATGTGCCCTAGGGCATTTATAAGCCTAGCCAGAGTGTGTTTGGCTTTCGCCACCCATTTTAAATTAATTTTGCTATGCCCTTTTTCGAGGTTAGTATACTGTGTCTCTAACAGTGACACAGAAGTGATACCCGGGGTAAACATACGATCTCCCATCCACTCATCAAGATTCCTCTAACCTAGACTGGGATTTTAGTCCAGAGTGAAGGGGAGCCTCTGGGTTATGAATCTGTCCCTCCAGCATGTCCTATTTATTTCAGTGCTGAGGTTCAAGTCTCTCGAGCACGTAGCTCGATGGGATTTGGATTTTCTGAGGTGCAGCATGTCCATTAATTCCGGGTTGGACATGGCTTTGTACGTCAGGCACAGATCGTGGTATGCCACTGAGTAGAGCTGGAGTTTCTTTAACCGGGCAGCATATGGCATCTGTTTGAGCCCTTTGATCCTCTTGGTGAGGTACTTTTGGGGTCTTTCCAGTTGCTGCAGGTGTCTGGTAAAGTACATCCCAAAAGGGACATTGTACTCAATTATGGGCCTGATGAGGGATGAGTAAAGAGGCACGATGTCCTCCCCTGATCTAGATGTGAATCTCTTCATGATTAGGTGGGCTATATAAAATGTTTTTCTAACCACTTTGGCCACGTGGTTGTCAAATGAGAGATTGCTATCAACTTGGGTCCCCAGGTCCCTAATTACTTCTTTTGTACTTAATGGATTACCACCTATGTAGTAATTTGTGGGCACTTTGTTTTTGCCAAAGGGGATGACTATACACTTTTTGGCGTTTAGCTTGAGGCCATGGCTCTGGCACCAGTTGTCTGTTTCTATGAGGCCCTTTTGGAGGATGCTTGTGTCGGCTGGAGAGTCGATTATGGCCCAGTTTGCAGTCATCTGCGAACTTGGTCAGCCACAGTCCTTCCGTGTTGGCCTGTACCTCCGAGAAATATATACCGAACAAGAGAGGTCCCAGGACTGAGCCTTGTGGGATGCCACTTGTAACTGGTTTGGAGTCTGACATGGCTCCAGCAATTCTAACCATGTGGGTTCTGTCCTTGAGCCAGTTTGCAACCCATCTAGTGACATAGGAGTTTATATTTAAGCTGGTGAGCTTATCTATAATGCCCGAGTGGGGTATTGTATTGAAGGCTTTTGCGAGGTCCAGGTAGGCAGTGTGGACCACCTTCTCCTCGTCAATGGCCTTGGTGACTGTTTCAAAGAAATCGACCAGGTTTAAGAGGCAGGATCTGCCCTTAACAAAGCAAACTGGGTAGTATCCAGTGTCTGTAGGTCCCCAATATCTTTATTTATGAGGTCCATGGTGATCCTTTCCATAGCTTTGCAGACCAAGCTAGTCAGGCTTATGGGGCGATAGTTTCCAGGATCCGTTGAGGCACCACCTTTGTGGAGAGGGACCACTGTTGCTGTACGCCACTCTTTGGGTACATATCCTGTAGTAAGGCTGAGATTGAACAGTAGTTTTATGTTTGGGTTTAGCTCTTCCTGGAGTTCATGTAGGACGCAGCCTGGGACACCGTCTGGTCCCATTGATGCTGTGTTTTTTGCTGTGGAGAGGGCGGCTCTTACCTGAGCATCTGAGATGTCGGGGGCAGCACTCTGCTGGGATAGATATTTGCCCTTTTGGTGGGGGGGGGGAGTTTGCACTGAACCTGTCATGTCAGCTAGGATGTTGGCAATGTCTGTGGGTTTGGTGTATTTTTTGTCATTTTGGACTAATTCTGAGCATATCTGGGAATTCCCACCCAGGTTCCTATCATAACTAAAGAAAGCCTTGTGATTATCCTTAGTGTCCTGTGCAATTTTTCTCTCAAGCTGGCCTTAGACGATTTTATGAGTGCCCGTAGTTTTTTGCTAATACTGATCAGAGATGCCTTCCCTTTTTGGGATTTTGCTCTATCATGTAGTAGCTTCCTCCTTCTGTTGTATAGTTTGTTTATGGCTGGGGTCCACCAGACAGGACGTCTGCCTTTGGAGGATTGGGTCTTGGTTTTATTTGGGATTGCATGATCCATACATTCCTGAAGGTGTTCATAGAATGCGTTTATAAAGGATTCTGCGGTCTGGGCCATATTTTCCACAGGCCCGGGGGCTTTGAAGGATTCCACCTCGGTTTTGAGGAGTGTGAAATTTGCCTTAGATAAGTTTTTCACTGTGGTTTTCTGGGCAGGGGGTGGGGTCGGGATGTGAATATCCAGTGAGATTAGTTTATGGTCTGATCTTACCAGTGAGGGATACACTTCTGGTCTGGAGCATAAAGTCCCCGTGTTGGTAATGATCAAGTCCAGTATTTTTTCCCCTCTTGTGGGAGTGGTAACAAGTTGTTCCATAGCATTTGAGTTTATAAATTCTAGGAACTTTTGGGCTAGGGTGTTGGAGCTAGAGTAATGCTCCCAGTCTATGTTTGGGTAGTTGAAGTTTCCCAATATAATGGTGTTTGGAGAGACCTTCATATTTTCCAGTGTTCTCAGGAAGGCCGAGTGGGGTTCCTGGGTTTGGGTGGGTGGTCTGTAGCAGGCTATAAACTGGAAGGCAGTTTTACCCACTGTTAGTTGCACATGGATAGTCTCTGATGCTTCGTGCTGTGCCACCAACCTGGAGGTGTGGGTATCTTTGACGAATATTGATACTCCCCCCTCCTTTTGTGGTTTGGTCCAAGTTTTGGGGCCGAAAAGCATGGTATGAGGTATAACCTGGTAGTGCTGGGGTGCTCTCGGGAGCTTTGAACCAGGTTTCTGTTACTGCACAGATATCTATGTTCTCCATGCTAAGGAGAGTTTCGAGTGCATGCATCTTGAGGTTTAGACTTCTGGCATTGAGTAGCATTACTCTTAGTTTCTTATCCCTTGTGATACCTATGGAGGTGGGTTTGTCTTTTGAGCCTTGCCTAAAAAAGGCACTATGGGGGTAGCAAGAGGTTTTGCCAATATCCGAAAGCCCAGGGTGACAGGTGCAAGCCGTCCCTAGCGAAGCATCGTGGCTTGTCGAGCATGTCATCCCAGGCTGACAGGCATTGGATCCCCTTTGAATGACACCAATACTTAAGCCAGTTGTTGAAATTGATCATCTTGTCTTCATGTTGTGGCATCATTCTTGGTGAGGGTAAGATGTTACTCAAGGTCAGGGTCATACCAGCCTGGGCTACATAGCAACTATACTTGGTGTCTTGTGGACTGGTGTCTGTAATTGTAGCAGTCTGAAATTCATGCATGTGAAGCTAGCAGCGTGCATCTGGTGTCTCTCTCTTCATTTAGATTATGTCGAATATCCATATGTTTTAGGGACAACGTAAGGAAAGTTACCTACTTTTGCTTACTAGTAAGAAACACACTTGCAGGTGGATCCATTTTGCTTTCTTGATACTACGTGGTCAGAATCACAATTGTCTGGCTGAAACCCTAGTTCACAAATCCTGGGTAGATATGTGCCCATGGCTGCACAATTATTAGGCAAATGAGACACAAAGAAAAACGGGGAAAAAAATTGCAGGAAAGTTTCAGACTCCATACCCATCTTACTTTATTATTTACTCTTTGAGTTTGCTGCATCTTAGTGAAGTACTAACCAGTAATGAGAGAAAAAAAATCTGTTTTTACTCTTTCCTTTGAGACTGCAGTGTTGGAAAAACCGCAAACAGTACATTTCATACACCAGCTCATGACTCTTACATTGAATGAACAGGAGTTTTTGACCAGCTACTACTTTGAGGAGTGACAGACATCCAGGCAGCTGTCATGTGAGCCCTTTTGTATTGACCAGCAGAAACTGTATTGTGGCAGGCGTCTAGGGCAAAAGGTATTAGTATAGTTGCTTTGGGATGCCATACCTATAGAGCTTTTGGTTTTCTAGATGGCTGTCATTATAGGGAAACTCTTCCTAGGCCACATGTGTGTATGTAAATATCTCCTTGTGTGTATGTGTGTGTATATGTATGTATATGTGTGTATATATATATGGGTCTACTTTGGAAGCTCAAATTTTCAAAACTTTGAACTTCATATGGTTGAGGGCATCGGATCAAGGCTTTTGAATGGTTTAAATGGAGAGTGCCATACAGAGCGGAATGGGAAATTTACCATTTTCTTCACTGTAGTGCGACCTCAGAGTTGGTATATTTAATTAGCAGGGGTGTAAAAAAAAATAATAAATCGTCTCGAAAATATGAAGTTCGAAATTTTGAAAGTTCGAACTTCCAAAGTAGACCTGTGTATATATTTATAATGTGTTCACATTAATGTGTGTACTTATATATATATATATATATATATATATATATATATATATATATATTATGAATATATGTATATATCTATGTTTGAACTGAAAATGATCTAAACTCGCAAGTATCTAAACATCCTCCACACCCTCTAATTCATAGGTTCATAGTTGTGTATTAGGCTAATGGCCCTGGAGCCTTTACAATCCTCGCCCATAGGATTACCCTGGCATTGTACCACCCAACCTTAGTTCCCAGTGCCTCTGTCAAATAGAGCCACTGGAGTGATCCCCGGGGTGAATTTTCTATTTCCATTCCACTCATCAAGATTTCTCTTGATGAGGGCCAGTGAGGTGCTCTTTTTGACATGTATGGGAAGTTTATTCCATAGCATGGTCCGTCTCTGGATTATGAACCTGGCCCTCCAGCATGTTCTCTTGATTGTGGTAATGAGGTTGAGGTCTCTGGAGCATGTGGTGTGGAGGGATTGGGATTTCTTTAGATGTAGCATTTCTAACAGAGCTGGGTCAGACATGGCTTTGTAAGTCAAGCAGAGATCGCCTCTAAGTAGGCGATAAGAGAACAGAGAATAGTTGGGTTTTTTTGAGTCTGTCTGTATAGGACAAGTGTTTAAGGCCTCGGCTCCTCTTTGTGAGGTACTTTTGTGGCCTGTCCAGTTGTTGCAGGTGTCTAGTGAGGTACATGCCAAATGGGGCTTTGTACTCTATGATTAGTCTAATGAGGGAGGAGTAGAGGGAGGCAATGACCTCTTTTTTTTTCCTGGTTGCAAAACCCTAAGTAATGAGATGTGCCACATAGAAGGACTTTCTTACCACAGTTGCAGTGTGGTGGTCAAAAGAGAGGCTGCTGTCAACCTGTGTTCCCAGATCTGTTGTAATGCCTTCTGTGTTCAGTGGACTACAATCGATGTGGTAATTCATGGGAACCGGGTTTTTCCCAGAGGGGAATGACAACACATTTTTTGGCATTGAGCTTAAGGCCATGGTTCTGACACCAGTCATTGGTCTCAGTGAGGCCTTTCTGTAGGATGTCAGCATCTCTTGGGGAGTTAATAATAGCTCCCAACTTGCAATTGTCTGTGAACTTTGTCAGCCAGAGTCCTTTCGTGTTGGCCTGGACTTCAGAGAAGTAGAAAGCAAACAGGAGAGGACCCAGGACCAAAAGCCCTGTGGGACTCCACTTGTGACTGGTTGGCAGTTTGACTTGGAGTCTGTTACTTTCACATTGTGGGTTCTATCTGTGTGTCAGTTTGCAGCCCACCTAGTGATATAGGGGTTGATGCCTATCTTAGTGAGTTTTTCTATGATTCATGAGTGGGGAATGGTATCAAAGGCCTTGGCCAGATCAAGGTAGGCTGTATGAACCACCTTGCCTTCATCCACAGCTATAGTGACTAACTCAAAGAAGTCGACCAGAACCAAACTGTGTGGGATCCAGAGTTTGGAGATTCCCCATATCCTTGTTTATTAGGTCCATGGTGATGCGTTCCACAGCTTTGCATATCAGACTCGTCAGGCTAATAAGACGATAGTTCCCAGGGTCTGTAGTCATTCCTCCTTTGAGGAGAGGGATGACTGTAGCAGTGCATCATTCAGTAGGGACAAAGCCTGAGGTGAAGCTGTGATTGAACAGGGCACACAGGTGAGGTGCCAGTTCACTCTGTAGTTCATGTAGAACACAGCCAGGGATATTGTCAGGTCCCATTGAAGCTGTATTCTTGGCCTTGGACAGTGCTATTTTAACCTGTGCAGCAGTAATACTGGGTGCCTGGCAATCTACTGGTATTGTGATTGGTCTTTTGTGGGGGAAGAGAGGGGTAAAGTTGGCACTGAATCTGTTGGCCAGTATATTGGCAATATCTGTTGGCTCGGTATAGGAGTACCATTCTGCAGTAGCTCAGAGCAAATCTGGGTATTGCCGTGGAGATTCTTTGCATAACTGTAGAAGGCCTTGTGGTTGTCTTTACTATCAACTGCAATTCTGTTTTCATAGCTAGCTTTAGAGGATTTGATGAGGGATCTCAAATTTTTGTTGAGGCTGATAAGGGTGTTTTTCCAGTCTTGGGACTTCACCTTATTCCGCATCAGTTTCCTCCTTCTGTTGTAGAGCTTGTTTATGGCAGGGGACCACTAGATTGGGTTCCTTTTTTGGAGCAGAGCGTCTTGGTTCTGTTGGGTATGTTGAGATCCATGCATTTGTGTACATGTTTGTACAGTGCATTAGTGTATGATTTGGCGGCCGTGCAACTATTCAGCATTTGCATGGGTGCCATGAAATTAGCCATCTCTGTTCTTAGGAGCCCAAAGTTAGCTTTGGAGAAGTTATTCATGGTGGTTACCTTTGCGGGGTTGGGGGTGGGGGCCTGGTGGGAGGGATGTGGATTTCCAAGGTGATTAGTTTGTGGTCGGATCTAACCAGGGAGGAGTTGACTATTGGTGTAGAGCAACGGTCGCCCATGTTAGTAATGACTGGGTCAAGGATGTTGCTACCTCTAGTAAGGGTAAGAATGAGCTGGTCCAGGGCATTGGAATTAATAAAGTCCAGGAAAAGTTGGGCAAGTGCATTGATACATGAGTAGCTTTCCCATTTAATGGAGCCGTAGTTGAAGTTGCCCAGTATGAGTGTTAGGTTGGACCCTAATATTCTGCAGGGTGCTTAGGAATGTGGAGTGTGAGTCTTGGGACATGGTTGGGGACCTAAAAACAAACCAAAAACAAATTCGGTGACCCGAAAATAACTTAGACAAAACAGATACTCAGCGACCGAAGAAAGATGAAAGTAGCCACACAGCCAGATAAATTTTTAGCACTTTCTTCCACTTTATTATAAACGTGGACTTCCTCAGAAAAACCAGGAAGCCTCCCTGCATCCTGGTTTTATACTCAAAAAACAGGAAATGATGTAATTCTGTTGTTACAATGATGTTACTTTTGAATTGAAAAACAATTAAATGCACTTCTTAAAATTTTTTAAAAATATGCTTATTATAAAACATTTCATTTTTTTATATATGTATAAAAAATGATAAATAGTGAAATAAATTATAATAATCGTCCTTAATAATCTTATATGCCAGCAAAATAAAATAATGGAATACACTCTCTCACAAATACAAACGTGTCAATACACTATTTTGTGTATGGGAAAGTACATTATGACGGTAGTAGTTGCTACATTGAAATCACAACTTAAACATTTAGGAGCGATGCATTATAATGTTAATGATTACTTGTTGAAATCACAAATTGACCATTTGAAAGATTTCACCACTTGGCGACAGTGACTATCACATTAGCGTTGTGAACTTTAGTGATTTCACAATGACGGAGGCTTGTGTTGATGTTTTGAAGAAGGGCTTTAATTTTATCCCTGCAAACAACACCAAGATTGGTAACCTGTTGGTAGATTTTAGACTTTATATGCGTAAACTGAATCTAAAATATATTTTACAGGATGTAGCAGTGAATATTTCAGAGCATGATAGGAGATTGAAGAGACCAAGCACATTTAACCCAGCCTTAGTAAATACATTGCAGGTATTTCAAAAAACATGTGAAAAGGAGTTTAGGAAAATGGACACTAGTGAAATGGAAGACAATTTAACTAATTTTGAACGTGAAGCTCTGTCCTATTTATCCTGCACTCCCGATATTAGAGTTATGAGGGCAGACAAGGGGGGAAAGCTAGTAATCATGAATAGAACAGATTACGTGGAACATATTTTTTCTTTACTTAATGACACTAACACCTATAAAAGTGTCAGTATGGAATTCGTTCTAAATAGGTATAGGAGGGTTGACACTCATTTGTTTGATATGTTGTGTCAAGAAGAAATAGACATTTTGGATTATGACTTTTTTGATGGTAGAACATCCAAATTTGTTTTTTGAGTATAAAACCAGGATGCAGGGAGGCTTCCTGGTTTTTCTGAGGAAGTCCACGTTTATAATAAAGTGGAAGAAAGTGCTAAAAATTTATCTGGCCATCATGGTTGGGGACCTATAGCAGGCTATGACCTAAATCGCTGTCTTACCCAATGTTAACTGCATCTGAATTATGTCTGATACGTTACGCTAGGCTACCAGTCTGGAGGTGTGCGTATCCTTTATGAATATGGAAACACCATCACCTTTGGAGTCTCGGTCCAAGTTCCAGGGTCAAAAGGTGTGGAATGAGTTATAGCCCGGCAGTGCAGGGGTGCTTTTTGCTGCCTTGAACCAGGTCTCTGTTACAGCACAAATGTTGATGTTGTCCATTTTAAGGAGTGCTTTGAGCGAGTGCATTTTGAGATTTAGACTTCTAGCGTTGAGCAGCATGACCCTCAGACTGCATTTGTTCGTAGCTGTTACGGTGGTAATTTGGTCATTGAAACACTGCCTAAAAAGGCACTATAGGGGTGGCAAGAGACTTGGCCAGTATCCGGAAGCCCAGGGGTGACAGATGCAGGCCATATCTGGCAAAGCATCGTGGTCTGTCAATCATGTCATCCCAGGTGGACAGATACTGGATCCCCTTAGAATGACACCAGAAACGTAGCCAGTTGTTGAAATCAATCATTTTCTGCTTGTACTGTGGTATCATTCTAGGTGATGGTAGGATGCTGCTCAGGGTTAGGGTCATACCCACCTGGGCTACATAATCTGAGAGCTTCTCCATGTCTCTCTTCATTTAGTCCAGGGAGGTGCATCTCAGGTCATTCACACCCACATGTACAATGATAAAGTCATGTTTGTACCTGTTATTGATGGACCTGAGTGCCTGCGTTATGTGGCCGATCCTGGCACCTGATTGGCACCTGATTGGCAGCTGACTGTTACTTTCTCCTTATTCAACCTAGTGAGTGGGACATCAGTGTGCCTCACTATCGAGTCACCAATGACTAGTGTGTTAGGCATGCTGTTTTACCTTAGGGGCTTTGGTTGAGTGGTACACTGTTTAGGAGATTTATGTGTCTCGTGATTAGTGTTGTGGTGATCAAGTGTGTTTCTGCCTTGGAGGTCTCTGCTGTTTGGGTAGATTTCTGTTGAGTTCCTCCACGAAGGTGGGTTTGTGGTTTGTGTATTTATGTGAAGGCAGTGCTGTTGTGTGTTCTGTAGGGCTATATTTACCAACTCTGAGGTTGCATAACAGTGGGAGGCTATATTTACCAACACTGAGGTTGCATAACAGTGGGAAAAGGGTATAAACCCTTCCTTAATATTACTTCACTTTTGTCAATATTTTGTGCTTAGATATTGTTTGTTGATATTTAGAGTTTAGTTATTACTGAATTTAGATCATTTTAAATTCACCAATATATATGTATTATTGTGTAGCTGTGATTCATTTTAAGGTTTTTGCATTGCCTAAAAAAAAAAAAAAAAGTTTATATAACTCTATAATTATTGTCATTAAGTGTAATGCACCACTTTTCTCCAAAAGTTACAACTTTTAGGCAGGACGAAGAAGGACTGAGCTAAAACGTT
Source organism: Protopterus annectens (assembly GCF_019279795.1). Lineage (NCBI taxonomy): Eukaryota > Metazoa > Chordata > Ceratodontiformes > Protopteridae > Protopterus > Protopterus annectens. The sequence goes on from NC_056733.1 coordinate 1,766,642,567, forward strand.
TTAAACTCAAAAATTTCTGATTCAAAATCAGGAACATCACTGATAAAAGGTTTGATTAAAAGATGTATTATTTCATCTGACTGTTACGCTGCAAGTTTTCAGCATGAACTATTTAATTGTAAATATTATGTCCAGCAAAACAACCTTGGCTTAAATAGCAAATGTAGGCATATGTCATGTGAGAAGAAAAAACTACATGTAACATGTAGGGCACCATCATTGTGCATGAGTGTGTTTAAGAGTTTAGAGATCTTAGATTAGAGACATTATTGTGGACTAGGCATTTTCACTTAAAATGCACATAAAAATATCAGTGGCATT